>NC_135656.1:12054234-12146964 GCF_964188315.1 Podarcis muralis | reverse complement strand
GATCGCTTTTAAAGATCAGGTCCCGGCGCAAAGATCCCGGGACAACTCTTCCCACCAGAAGCAGGAATTCAGCTTGAAGACAACGCATTGCAGCGCCGCTACTGCATGGCGACGGGTGGAAAAGTTGTGTCTCTGGCAACGAACCCTAGGCCAGATAGGCGGATACAGTGTATTATTATTATTATTATTATTATTATTATTATTATTATTATTATTATTATCATCATCATCGTTGTTGCTGCTGTTAAGGCAGCAGGGCAGGTTGCAAGCAATTTAAAAATCAGGGTTAAAACAAATCACAGTCATGGAAATAGGGTGGCTTACTCCCTTAAGACTACAGGATCTGCCCCATTCATTCTCTGCCCCCGCTCTTTAAAAGTTAAAAGTTTGATGGCAATCCTCTTGAGATCATTGGAACGGACACAGGATTCGGCCGTTAAAGCGCAACGCTAGACAAGGGGCTTCGTGCCTTGATTCCGGCGTCCGATTATTGATCGATTCCCCAGCCTAGCCCGCCTCTTCCTTCTTTTCCCCCGCCCCGGTACTCGAATCTCCTGGGGCAGGAAAAAAGGAGGAGAGGTGTGCAAGTCTGGCGGGTGGAGGACGAAAAGACGGGGCAAAAGCACGCGCCACACCCCTATGCATGGGTTTACTCGGAAGTAAGTCCCTCTGAGAAAGGGGCTTACTCTCGAGGAAGCCCGCGCAGGATCGCAGCAGCCCTGCAAGTGCGTACTTGCAGAAGCGTGCGTCGCGCCCTGCTTTCGGTGCGCAAATGCCCTAACAGGGCGCAGCCGCCAAGGGAAGCTTTGTTTCCCCAAAGCGAGCCCGGAATCCCCTTGCGCACGTGGCTGGCGCGTAGGGATCCAATGAGAGCGCTCCAAAAGAGACCTGCCTTTGTGGATGGAGGGAAGATTCCCTCGTTAGGAAATGCTGAGTGAATAGGTCAGTGGTTTTCAGCCAGTGTGCCGTGGTATCCTGGGGTGCCTTGAATGGTGGGCATGGCTGCCACGGGCAACACTGGCCTCTGTCCCTCTTTCCTCCCATCCTTCCCCTGATGCCCTCTGCTGTCTCTGCCTCCCAAAGGCTGGCACAGCTGTTAGATGTAGCCCCCTGGATACAAGCTCCCCAGGCAAATGGTGCCCCATAGGGTAGTGTGAGGAGGCCCAGGGGTTTCCCAAGGAGAGGGGATAAAGGAGGCTGAAGGAACACTCCACTGAGGGTGGAGGTAGGGTTCGGCTGCCAGCTCTGCAGACAAGGGGTGACATAACTGGGTTCCTGAGCCCCACAGGGGTGCCGCAGGAAGAATGTACAGTGGTACCTTGGGTTAAGAACTGCCCAGGCTTGCACCCAGCAAAGGTCACTTTGGTGCTGCTGATGATGTTGTGGTTTGACTTAACCCCCAGAGGCGCGCTCCATTGCCTCTCTAGACAGATGGATGCCAACAACCTATTCCAAAGGTTTTCAACCTTTTTGAGTCCACGGCTTCCTTGACCAACTACAGTGGTACCTCAGGTTACATACGCTTCAGGTTACATACGCTTCAGGTTTCAGACTCCGCTAACCCAGAAATAGTACCTCGGGTTAAGAACTTTGCTTCAGGATGAGAACAGAAATCGTGCTCCGGCGGCGCAGCGGAAGGCCCCATTAGTTAAAGTGGTACCTCAGGTTAAGAACAGTTTCAGGATAAGAATGGACCTCCGGAACGAATTAAGTTCTTAACCCGAGATACCACTGTAATGTCTATGAATTACAAAAATGACATGGTACAATTCCCATAAAGATGCCACCAAACACAGGTTCACGATGGTTAGTGATTCCACAGACACTCTTAATGTGGTAATGATAATAACAAACTCATTCTCGGAGGGCTTATCCTAATGTAGCCAAAGCAGCGGCACAAGAGGGCAGTGACAGCAGACTTGGGGGAACCCCAAGCTTTGCAAAAAGAACAGAACAACTTTGTGGAAGAAGGGAGAGAACCAAAAACAACCCAGCGGGCACACAGAGTGCTGTCTTAACTGTTGAGAACATGGAGGATGGTGTATAATAAGCAGCGCTTTTCTTCTAGAATAAAAAGTGCCCTTGAGTACCCCCAGAAAAAAATACTTTCGAATTGTTATGTACTGAAGTTCTCACCCTGGGCCAGCAGGGGGATACTGTAGATAGTTTTCACTCAGGTCCACATATGCAAATAAGGAATTGAAAGCGACGTTCAGTGATTGGATAGTTACAGAAAGTTGTTCCTGTTGCGTTCTAGTGGAGCTCTATATAAGCAGGCTGGCTGAACCCTTCAGTTCAGTTCTTTTCTGGCCTGTGAATAAACAAGAGCTGTTTGAAGAATCGCTATGTCATCTGATATGTTCACCCACAACTTAACACAAATTGTCAATGCTATGCACACTATGCCCAGGGAGTGGGGCGATTCCCTACCACGATCATTTTTATTTAAGTCTCCTAATGGGGGATAAACATGGTCACCCCGTCTAGCATCACCCCGTCCCCACGATTGCCAGGTGGCGGCAGTTTCCATTTTGGCCAGAGGTTACAAACCTGAATCGACTGTGTGGCCTAGTATAACGCTGTTCTGACTAAGAAATGGCCGATCGGTTTGAATTTCTTGCACACCAGAAGTGCACCCAAGAATTCAAGCTGCAGAGCTAGTAGTGCCAGACCAGGCGCAAGCATGTAGGCCTTCGGGAGACTTTTAAACACCAGATTTTTTTGTTTGAGACACTTCTTATTCTCTGCATCCCCATCATCCCCATCATCTGCCAATTCAGCATTCTTGCTACTGTGGGCAGAGGTGTGTATGACAACTGTTAAAAGATGCGCTGACGTTGAGGCCGAGGCAGAATTGGGCCTAAAATTTGCCACATGCCCTCTCTGAAAGTGGCATTCCACACGCTGTGCACCCAGGCAGAGTGGCACAGCGGGCAGAGTGTTATTGTTTCACACTGTGGCAGAGACAGGTTCAAAATGCTGTTCATCTCTCAGAGAGGCAACTGGGGGGCGAGTAGTTATGACCTTTGCCTAGCCCTTACCTCACTGAGAATTACCTCACAAAGGGCTTGTTGTGAGGAGCAACCAAAGCAAACCTATGTCCTGTCTGGAGCTCCAGAGATCTTATAGGAAGAAAACCTCCATGATTCTACAGAAGAGCTCCTGGCCCTCCAGACATTGTTGGACTACGACTCCCATCATCCTTTGTTCCATTAGGGACCATGCTATTTTGGGCTGTTGAGAAGGCCACAGGCTCCCCATCCCTGTTCGGTAGTCTCCTGGTAAAGGCTCTCAAACCAGCATTGTGAGAACTGAGGGGTCTTTGTGTGTTTGTATTTGTGTGTATGTGTGTGTATGTGTGTGTGTGTGTGAGAGAGAGAGAGAGAGAGAGAGCAGATTACTAAGCCCCCCCCCTTTTTTTTTTGCTTCTGGATAACACTGCCAAAATATCATAAATCTGGGGAAGATGGAGAGATGTCCTTGAATGGAGCAAGTCTGGAACAGAAGAGGCCACCTTTGTGTTCATTATTTAGGATTGCTATAACCAATGCTGATGATATTACTCTGTTTCTTTCTCTCTCCCCTCCTTTCTGGTTCTTTTCCTCTTTTTCCTTTTTTTGCCTTCTTTGTCCCCCTACCCTACCCTGCTCTTTCCCTCCCCTTCTGGCACAGAGGAGGCAGGCAGCTGTGTACAGAATGGGCAGAGGTATAGTGATAAAGATGTGTGGAAACCTGAGCCCTGCCGGATCTGTGTCTGTGATACTGGGACTATCCTCTGCGACGACATAATCTGCGAAGAACCGAGAGACTGTCCCAACCCTGAGATAGGCTTCGGAGAGTGTTGCCCCACCTGCCCAACTGACCAGCCTGCCACCAGTGATCGTAATTTATTTATTTCCATTCCATATAAATAAATTACTTGAGAGATAATAGCAAAAAAAGGGGGGGGGGGTGTTTCCTAAAGGTCATGGATGCAAACCACAAAAAGCTCTGCAGCATCCATGGCAACTGCTAGGAAAGGCTGCTTCTCATAGTTGGTAAAGCAGTTTCAGGTGCAGAAAACTTAGATGGGTAGCAGTATTGACAAAAGATTAACTTGTCCATGTAAGCAAGCCCATAAAATAGGTAGCCCACAGTTGTTTACTTAGCAGAGTGTATCTGTGTTTGTGACACACTGATGGGCTAAAAGGGAAAAAAAATCTGCCACTTTACAAAACATTTCCTGTCTGGTCCCCTGGAGAAAAGTTTCACTCCTTAGAAGTGACCAGATAAATGGTTTATTTTTATTTTTAAAAGGCTGGTCTGGTAAAGTACTGTTACAAGATTGAGGGTTCGGGTCCCTTCGTGGTCGCCAACTGTTACAGGAAAAATCCGAGGGCTCTCTTGGACAAAAACAAAGACACCAACCAGGATAACTTGGAGCAAAACAGCAGCCTGTAGGCTTGGCCTTTATTGAACTGATGCATCAGGGTGTTCCCCTCACTTGCAGGAGAGAGGAAAGACCCAGAAAAATAGTGTGCAAGGTCTTATAAAAACTTTTGAAATTCCCCTCCTCTAGGTCAAGCCCACCCCCAGAAACATCATGCATACATTACAGAAAGGAGGGGTTGAGGGAGGAGTTGGTGGTAACCTGAGTGTCTTGTCACCTGGCTGGTTCCTCCTTTCCCCCCTCCCCATGAGTCACTTCCAGGAGACAAAGGGGAGTTTGCAGTTTCCTGCCCCCTGAGGGAAGATCTGATCATTGTCCTTTGTTTCAGTCCGTGTTGAATCCACTCCCATATGTAAGTTCTTTGTGGTCTTGATTGTCTTCTGTCTGGGATCATCTGGGCAGGGCTCCTGCAGATGTGCTGAGATGTGCTGAGATGGTGGAGGGATTATGGCTGACCAGGAATAAGTCACCCCCCTTTGTTAGTTGTTGTCATATGGAGTAAAATAAAAATGGAACAGTGCAAATCCGATGTATGGTTGATTTTCTATGAATTTATAACAGAAATGTGGCGTATGTAGTGTGTGAGTGTGTGTGTGTGTGTGTGAAGTTTGTGCAAGCAGAATGATTGGGGTGGGGGGGTTCCTGCTACAGTACCAGATCCTCAGACATGCAGCCTTGAATCAAGCTTTTCTGTGGCCCACTTGCCATCACTGTATATATTTTTGTGAGCACGAAGGAAATGAGAAGAGCATTGCAGTGCTTAAGTATATGATACTGTGTCTTCCCCCCAACTGCACCGTGTTTAGCTGTGATTTCAGTGTCAGAAATTACAGGGTGAGCTGGACAAGGACAGTTCCTTTACAGTTTCACTCAGATGAGAAAGGTCTCATTAAACCACCAAATCAAACCTTTCCCCCCTTAATGGGGTCTTTTAAATGTGAGTTGTCCCATCCTAAACACATTAGGGGCATGTAAAGCTCCACTTAAATCAGTGGGATTTGCACAAACATTATTGTGTGCAATCCAGAGAACACTAAATACAGTAGTGATAATAAGAAGGTTGATGGTAAATTATATATTTTTTTTTATAATCATATTTATTAAATTTTCCATCAACAAAAAATCCAAAAAAAGAAAAACAATAAAAAATAGAAAACTTTTACATTTTAAGCCTTAATTTCAATAACATCTTTCCCGGTCTTCCCCGCCCCTCCCCTTCTTGTATTCCATTTCTATTTGTTTAATTCAACAAGTTCCTATCCCACATTTTTAAGAGAGTCTGTGTACTGGTCCAGTAAACGCTTCCGCTGCGCCACCAGCAACTGCTCTCTTTGCAGAGCATTAATTAAGTCCAGTGCAGAGATTCTTGTTGCAGTACAAGCTTCAAAGTCTCAGCTACATGGAAATAACAACACAGGGAAGCCTGTATTTCCAAAGACAGGTTTATTGCAGAAAGATAACAGAAACACCTCCGGAGCTTTCAGACATTTTTGCTTCACGCCCCCACAGACAGAGAAAACAAACACTCTTTATATACTGAGCAACTTAACAACTTAACGAGCTTGACTACTTAAAGTCACATGACATTGCTATCTTGCCAGCGTCTTAGGTTTCACACCCTAACACCCCCTCTCGCTGGCAATACAAAAACAAAATTACTTCAGACCCATTTCTTCACAAAGGTTTTCATGCCGCTGAAACCCAAGTGGTTTTGTAAAACCATCAGCTTGATTTTCATGACTGGGACAGTAATTTAATTTAACAATTCCTGCTTTTACCGTTTGACAAACATTTTGAAAGCGGATATCCAAATGTTTTGTACGACCTTTAAACTGCCCATTTTGTGCTAACTTAAGACACGGTTGATTATCACCCCATACAGTGATTGGAGTGATGGTTTTTTCATACATCTCTTGTGCCAAGCATTTGTAAAATTCTAGATCTCTACATAACTCAGATAAGGCACAGAACTCAGCTTCTGTTGACGACAAAGCAATCAGGTTCTGTTTCTTGGATCTCCACCCAATCAGAGAGTTACCAAATTTTATTACACAGCCAGACACTGATTTTCTATCTTTTAAATTTGCCCAATCACTATCTGCTCAACAAGTAATCTGTGCTTGTCCTTCCGAAGATAATTCAAGGCAAAAATCTTTGGTGTGTTGTAAATATCGTAACACTCTTTGAATTCCTTTCCATGCATTTACACTAGGTTTTGAAGCTTCTCTGCTGAGTAAGTTAACAGCGTAAGCAATATCTGGTCTACTCCATTGCGAAAGATGAAGTAAGCTTCCCAGTGCTGACTGAAAGATTTCAGCACGCTTGAATTCAGCACTATCCTTGAACTCATTGTCTTTTACAAAGCCCATTTCCATTGGCGTTCTAACTCCTGCACACTCCGTCATGCCAAACTTTTTCAACATTTGCAATATCTTGCCTTTTTGATTCAGTAGAAAACTGCCATTTTGGGTCCTATCTATCTGAACACCAAGATAGACCTTCACATCACCAAGATTCTTAACTTTGAAGTGTTTATTTAACTCTTTGGCTAGTTTTTTTTTACTTGTTCTTGTGTCTTTGAAGTATAAATCAGATCATCTACATAAACAAGCAAAGATTCTTGAACATCTCCTGAACCTCTGAAATATAAGCAATTGTCAGCCTTGCTCCTGCTAAAACCAATGCCTACCAAAACGTCATTCAAACACTCATTCCAATTATGAGCAGATTGCTTGAGTCCATAAATAGATTTATGTAGTTTCCATACCTGATTTGATTTACCAACTTTCAATCCTGGCGGTAGCTCCATATAGAGCTCTTCAGCCAAGTCTGAATGAAGATAAGCTGTAGAGACATCAAATTGATTCACTTTGAACCCTTTCTGAGCAGCAACTGCTAATAGTGCCCGTAGGGTTTCACTCCTTGAAGTGGGTGCATAGACTTCGGAATAATGTAACCCCTTTCTTTGCGTAAAACCTCGAGCTACAAGCCTTGCTTTGTACTCTGGTTTCCCCATCGCTGTTGTCTTTATCCTGTACACCCACCTACAACTTACTGCCTTGGTACCTTCTGGCAGTTTGGTGATGGAAAACACACCCAGTTCTTTCATAGAATTCAACTCCTTTTGCATGGCCTCACGCCACCTACTGGCCTCCTCCTGGGGTAATTGCTCAACCTCCTCAAAACTTTCAGGTTCGCAATTTGCCAAACCAGCCCAAACACTAATAGCTTGGTACCTTTCAGGAGGTTTACCTTTGTTGGTACGCTTGGAACGCCTTACCATTTCCTGCGATGTTCCTTCAGTTTCCCCCTCTGACCCAGAATCACTAGTCGTCACCTGTTTGTCACTAGTAGTTGAAGAACTTTCTGATTCTGACTTTACACGTCTCTCTTGCTGTACAGGTGAACTTTTAGAGCTAGAAGATTCTGACTTTACAGACTTGGGTGAACTAGACGATTTCTCACCCTCGTCCTCAGACTCAAATTCCTCAGCCTGTTCTGGAACTAATACCTGCCCTGGGGCCTGAGTTTCATTGTTACTGTTCACCACATCAAATAGTATGTCAGGAATTCCATGAATTTTATTCCAACCATCCTGTTCACAAAATTCCGCACTTCTGCTGATTGTGATTTTCGTTTGATTGCCTTCTACATTCACAAATCTCCAACCTTTTGTGTTTGCTTGATAACCACAGAAAAACATTTCTTTAGATCTAGGATCGCCTTTCCTACGTTGTGCCCTAGGCACCAGCACATAAGCACGACATCCAAAAACTCTTAGATGATCAATTTTTGGTTTTTTTCCAAATAGCATGAAGTAAGGAGTGTTGTCTACTGTGCTATTGTACACTCTGTTAAAAGTATAATTCGCATACAGTGCAGCCTCAGCCCAAAAACGCTGTGGAAGTCCAGAATCAAACAGCAAAGCAGCAATGGCTTCCTGTAATGTTCGAAATTTTCTTTCGGCAACTGCATTCTCCTGTGGTGAATAGGGATTGGTAGGTCTATGAACTATACCTTTCCTTTTTAACCACGTCTCCAGTGTGTGGTTCACATATTCCCCACCATGATCTGATTGTATTTTACGTACCCTGGTGTCAAATTTACATTCGACTTCTTCAATCCAATCCATCAGGATGGAAGCTGCTTGTGATTTTTCTTTCAGAAAGAAAACCCAACTAGCCCTTGAAAAATCATCCACCAAAATTTGCATAAATCTTGCACCTCCAAGCGACTTGACTGGCATAGGGCCACACATGTCTGTGTGCACAAGTTCAAAGGGTTTCTTGCTTACTCTATCAGATCTAGGATAGTTACATGTCTTAACCTTGGCATGTTTACAAGCACAACAATCCAGAAAATTTGGACAGGGTTTAATGTTACACTCCTCAGCTAAATCTGGCATCTTGCTTACATACTTAAAGCATATATGAGCTAACCTTCTGTGTAGTAGATGTGCACAACCTGTATGAGGAGCCTTATTTACACACTTAGCTTGCGCTTCACCTGTTGAACATCTACCTGCTGCTAACTGCTCTTCATCCAAAACAAAAAGCCCAGGGAATTTTAACTAGCTCCTTCCCCTGTTTCGAAATGGTGCACACATCATTTTCAAACTCAACCTTAAAACCACTTTTTACCAGGCATGACACACTCAAAAGTCCATTCTTCATTCCTGGAAGAACAAAAACAGGAAGGTTAGTTTGCAAACAGTTAACATAAATTGTGCCTTTAAGGTTCATTTCTCGTTTACTATTATCTGCTATAGTCACTGTTTTTGCAACTGGCAATGTCTTGCAGTTCCTCAAGCTGCCACTAGATGTTGCTGGAACTAAACTGTGACTTGCTCCACTGTCAATTATCCACTTCAAGGTTTGTTGGCTCCTTTTAGGACTCTGTTGTGCTGCCATTGCAGATAGTCCCTTATCAGCACCTGCTCCCCCTCTGGATCGTTGATTCTTGTAGTTCTCACGTCGTCTTCCCCTGTAGCTCCGGAAACTGGCCTTGGACTGTTGAAATTCCTGTTGCTTTTCTGGACACTTTGCTATCAAGTGAAACCTGCTGCCACATCGAAAACATGACTTGCTGGCCATAGCAGACACTTGTGAGGCTTCCTTACAGCTCTGCCTGCTAGTTCCTCCACACTGGGAATTATCTGAACATCCAACTCTTGGGGTATTTGAATTATCAATACGTTTTTGATGATGTTGATATGCTTGCTCACACAATCTACCAGTCACATAATTAATATTCAGCTGGTCCTCTGGCAAAACTTGTAAAGTTATACTAAGTTTTCAAACACTGCATGCAGGCTGCTAAGCAGAGTATAAACTTTAATATTTTCAGGAAAATTCACACCTAGAGATGACAGTCGGTTGAAATACTCAGTCATCTGTGACGTGTGTTCAACCACACTATCCCCTGGCTTCAATTTCAACTCATACAAAGCACGTATAATGTTCACCTTCTCTCCGGGTGTGGCTCTATGGTGAATTCGCCTAAGAGCTTCCCAAATTTCAAATGCAGACCTTAAATTTTCCACATGAGGTAATTGGGAATCGTCTATCGATACCATCAACATGCATCTAGCTTTAGTGTCCATTTTATCGTGTTCCCTGTTCTGAGCATGTGCAGCAGCCTGTTGCTCTGCTGTGGCAGCTGCTGCAACAGCCACAAACGGCTTTCGCCTCTGGACATAGTCAGCCCACACTTCTTTGGCTTCCAACCAGACTTGAGCCCTCTTAGACCACTGCACGTAATTAGCAGAGTTCAACTTTGTAAAGGGAACCTGGAAATTTTCCACTGCCATTCTTGGGGTCTGCTGCTACTCCCTCTGTGTGCCCTTGCTTCTCTTTCCCCTTGGGATTTGTTTTACTCACTTTTCAGACGCCTCCAGCCTCCTCTGAAGCCTTTTAAACTTTTTTCCCTCCGTCTCTTCACTAGCAACCTACCACCTAGCAACCTACCACCGTCCTCTGTTTTTATTAACAAAACAAAAACACAACGGGAGGTCAAGCTAGCCTTTTGCAGCTAATGAAGCTGTAAATCTTCACTTACGCAGCTCTCTCAACTTTCTGCAGCCTCTCAGTTCCTTTAAGAGCTGGATTTACGACCAAGCCGGTCTTCTCTCATCCAAAAGCTGCTTTCACTTTCTCTGCACACAATACAGCTGTAGAAACGTAGAAGGAGCCATAACCTAAGAGAGTCTGTGTACTGGTCCAGTAAACGCTTCCGCTGCGCCACCAGCAACAGCTCTCTTTGCAGAGCATTAATTAAGTCCAGTGCAGAGATTCTTGTTGCAGTACAAGCTTCAAAGTCTCAGCAACAAGGAAATAACAACACAGGGAAGCCTGTATTTCCAAAGACAGGTTTATTGCAGAAAGATAACAGAAACACCTCCGGAGCTTTCAGACATTTTTGCTTCACGCCCCCACAGACAGAGAAAACAAACACTCTTTATATACTGAGCAACTTAACAACTTAACGAGCTTGACTACTTAAAGTCACATGACATTGCTAACTTGCCAGCGTCTTAGGTTTCACACCCTAACAATTTTGACCTTATCATATTTGATCCATTATTCCATTTAGCTCATTTTACATACCCTCTTTCATATTCCACAGTCTTTAAACATAAACCTCTTTTTTCTAAGGTCGACCCCTGTTCCCTTCCACGAACTCCCCTATCTTTATATTCACTTCAAAACAACGCATGAAAAAAAAAGAGAAAAATTCAAAATATAATTATACACCCTTTGGATTCCCATTCTCCTTCCCCTCTTTCCCGGTTTCAATCCCCAAAATCCATCAGTCTAGTGTCAGCCTGGCGATCTCACATCCGAGGCTCTTAATTCTCTCTCCGCTCCTCTTTGCCGGTTTTTTTGATAGTCTTTTATGTCAGGCACCAGATCTCGTGGGAGCTCTGTCTCAAAAAAGTCCATTTTTCTTGCATCCAGGCCTTTATAATTAAAAATAGAACTCCACTCTTGTTTCTTAATCCTTTTGAGCCTGAATGTCCCAAAAGCTCTCACTTCCATCTTGCTCAGGTTTGTATTCCATAGATCTTCTAGTCCCTCCATCGGGAGGTCTCTCCAGTTTTCAATGTCCAGTTCAAGCCAAATTTCCATAATCCAATTCCTGTTTTCCTTTATGACCTTCCTGACAGGCCCTTGGCCTTCCTTAGTCTTCTGCGATGGTGGAGCTCCTCCTTCATTCCTTTCCCACTCATCATAAATCTCCTGTTCCCTTCCATCACATTCTTCAGGTTTCTTTTCCTGTTCGGTTGTAAGTGTTTCCAATTTCACTACAGAAGCCTTTTGTTCAGGAACCAAAACTTGCGTCAGGTCCCTTCCATTTTCAATAGATGCCTCTATTGTTTCCTTCAGTTTAGATACTTCTGTAGACAAAGCAGTACTCTGGTCTTGAAGTTTTCCCAGGAGATAAAAAGTCCTGTTCAACTCCATCAGTATTTTTCCACTTACAGCCATACTTGTAATGTCCCAAAACCCCCTCTAGAGGGGTTATAATTACTTAGTATCCTTCCAAACCCAAGCCAAAAGTCAAATTAACTTGTTATTCCTTTTTCCCCCAATATATTGTATCCAAATTGTAGCCAATCTAGCCAGCAAAGTCACCAAAACAAAGTTCTCTTTTTTATACTTCACTTTGACAGCTACTTTGACAGATGGAGAGATGTCCTTGAATGGAGCCAGTCTGGAACAGAAGAGGCCACCTTTGTGTTCATTATTTAGGATTGCTATAACCAATGCTGATGTTTCCTCTTTTTCCTTTTTTTGCCTTCTTTGTCCCCCTACCCGACCCTGCTCTTTCCCTCCCCTTCTGGCACAGAGGAGGCAGGCAGCTGTGTACAGAATGGGCAGAGGTATAGTGATAAAGATGTGTGGAAACCTGAGCCCTGCCGGATCTGTGTCTGTGATACTGGGACTATCCTCTGTGACGACATAATCTGCGAAGAACCGAGAGACTGTCCCAACCCTGAGATAGGCTTCGGAGAGTGTTGCCCCACCTGCCCAACTGACCAGCCTGCCACCAGTGATCGTAATTTATTTATTTCCATTCCATATAAATAAATTACTTGAGAGATAGTAGCAAAAAAAAAAAAGGGGGGGGGATGTTTCCTAAAGGCCATGGATGCAAACCACAAAAAGCTCTGCAGCATCCATGGCAACTGCTAGGAAAGGCTGCTTCTCATAGTTGGTAAAGCAGTTTCAGGTGCAGAAAACTTAGATGGGTAGCAGTATTGACAAAAGATTAACTTGTCCATGTAAGCAAGCCCATAAAATAGGTAGCCCACAGTTGTTTACTTAGCAGAGTGTATCTGTGTTTGTGACACACTGATGGGCTAAAAGGGAAAAAAAATCTGCCACTTTACAAAACATTTCCTGTCTGGTCCCCTGGAGAAAAGTTTCACTCCTTAGAAGTGACCAGATAAATGGTTTATTTTTATTTTTAAAAGGCTGGTCTGGTAAAGTACCAGATCCTCAGACATGCAGCCTTGAATCAAGCTTTTCTGTGGCCCACTTGCCATCACTGTATATATTTTTGTGAGCACGAAGGAAATGAGAAGAGCATTGCAGTGCTTAAGTATATGATACTGTGTCTTCCCCCCAACTGCACCGTGTTTAGCTGTGATTTCAGTGTCAGAAATTACAGGGTGAGCTGGACAAGGACAGTTCCTTTACAGTTTCACTCAGATGAGAAAGGTCTCATTAAACCACCAAATCAAACCTTTCCCCCCTTAATGGGGTCTTTTAAACGTGAGTTGTCCCATCCTAAACACATTAGGGGCATGTAAAGCTCCACTTAAATCAGTGGGATTTGCACAAACTTTATTGTGTGCAATCCAGAGAACACTAAATACAGTAGTGATAATAAGAAGGTTGATGGTAAATTATATATATATATATTTTATAATCATATTTATTAAATTTTCCATCAACAAAAAAATCCAAAAAAAGAAAAACAATAAAAAAATAGAAAACTTTTACATTTCAAGCCTTAATTTCAATAACAGCTTTCCTGGTCTTCCCCGCCCCTCCCCTTCTTGTATTCCATTTCTATTTGTTTAATTCAACAAGTTCCTATCCCACATTTTGACCTTATCATATTTGATCCATTATTCCATTTAGCTCATTTTACATACCCTCTTTCATATTCCACAGTCTTTAAACATAAACCTCTTTTTTCTAAGGTCGACCCCTGTTCCCTTCCACGAACTCCCCTATCTTTATATTCACTTCAAAACAACGCATGGGGAAAAAAAGAAAAATTCAAAATATAATTATACACCCTTTGGATTCCCATTCTCCTTCCCCTCTTTCCCGGTTTCAATCCCCAAAATCCATGAGTCTATCTAGTGTCAGCCTGGCGATCTCACATCCGAGGCTCTTAATTCTCTCTCCGCTCCTCTTTGCCGGCTTTTTTGATAGTCTTTTATGTCAGGCACCAGATCTCGTGGGAGCTCTGTCTCAAAAAAGTCCATTTTTCTTGCATCCAGGCCTCTATAATTAAAAATAGAACTCCACTCTTGTTTCTTAATCCTTTTGAGCCTGAATGTCCCAAAAGCTCTCACTTCCATCTTGCTCAGGTTTGTATTCCATAGATCTTCTAGTCCCTCCATCGGGAGGTCTCTCCAGTTTTCAATGTCCAGTTCAAGCCAAATTTCCATAATCCAATTCCTGTTTTCCTTTATGACCTTCCTGACAGGCCCTTGGCCTTCCTTAGTCTTCTGCGATGGTGGAGCTCCTCCTTCATTCCTTTCCCACTCATCATAAATCTCCTGTTCCCTTCCATCACATTCTTCAGGTTTCTTTTCCTGTTCGGTTGTAAGTGTTTCCAATTTCACTACAGAAGCCTTTTGTTCAGGAACCAAAACTTGCGTCAGGTCCCTTCCATTTTCAATAGATGCCTCTATTGTTTCCTTCAGTTTAGATACTTCTGTAGACAAAGCAGTACTCTGGTCTTGAAGTTTTCCCAGGAGATAAAAAGTCCTGTTCAACTCCATCAGTATTTTTCCACTTACAGCCATACTTGTAATGTCCCAAAACCCCCTCTAGAGGGGTTATAATTACTTAGTTTCCTTCCAAATCCAAGCCAAAAGTCAAATTAACTTGTTATTCCTTTTTTTTTCAATATATTGTATCTAAATTGTAGCCAATCTAGCCAGCAAAGTCACCAAAACAAAGTTCTCTTTTTTATACTTCACTTTGACAGCTACCTTGACAGCTGTCAAAATCTCAATCTCTCTTCCCCAGGCTCTCTCGCAGTTTACTCCCGGTTTCGAGGGGGGGTACACTTTAAAAACTCAGTCCACTCTTATCCTCCAGCACAATTACTTGTAATTTTAATTCGTGGAATTAATAACTTTTTTTCAATGTAGAAAAGGCTCTTCTCTCGACCTTAATTGTTTAATCCTTGCTTTAAATTGTCTACAGTGGGGGGGAGACGGACTTCCTCTTTGCACCTCCCCCGCTCGTGCCGAATTTCAGAAAAAGCAAAGAATTTTCCCTTTTAAGTCCAATTTCCGTATTACTCACGGGTTGTTGTTTTTAATCCAAATGTTCAGAAGAAGTCAGCGCTCTCCACCAAATGGCATGCGGCTTCGCTCAGCAGGGGAAGCAGAGGACTCTCAGCACCGTGCCGCTCCCCGTCCCCCGTTCCATAGCCTTTAAAAAGGCTCCTTCACGGGTCGGGAAGGGCGCTAACGGTGCCCACTGAGTCACCAGGTCCACGGGCATCTGCGCCCGTGGTTTTTAAGGGTCCCCGGGTCGCCGACGCGGTAGAACCCGATCCCTACTGAGCAGATTCCCTCCGGAGCTCGGAGAGAATCCGCCATTCGGCGATGGCGCCAACCCGGAAGTCGGTTGATGGTAAATTATAGTGCTTTAAAATAAGTGCCTCCAGTACACACACCCCCCCAGTTATAATGCACCTAAGTCCTACTGAAATCAATGGAATTTGAGCGTTTCTTAATCCCATTAATGTCAACGTGACTTTGGCATGCCTGCTTTTTCAGGATTGCACCCATTCTGCATTGCTCTTCAGCCATTTCCATTTCATGTGCTGGCCAGAGATGTGAAAAAACCTCTTGCAGAGTTTAGGCTTTGGAGCTTGTAGGAGTGAAACACTATCCTCATTTTTGGGGAACCAGTTGCAGTGTAAAACTATGGAAGATGTTGGCAGATACACCCCCAACCACGTTTTACTCCCTCTACTCTTGCAGCCCCTTGATGCTACTGCCTTAAGGGACTCTGAGATTTTATTTTATTTTTTAAAAAAGTGGTCTCAGAACCAGCAGCTCAAGATTTAGCCTTGTGAGGAAATAGACAGTCAGGAAGCGAGGGGGTGGGGGCTAGCTTTCATACCTGAGATATTGGGGGTGATTAATAGTGCTTTGCTATGTCTCAAAAGTGCTGCCCAGGAGGCATGGTTAGCAAAGTGACTGTGATTTTTAGTTGGTGCAAGGAAAGAATCCAGCATTATTTCAGGTTCCAATGTGTGTGTAATGTGACCGCCTTCGCTCTATCCCAGGAGTCATGTTACAATTAGAAGTGGCCTTTTTTAACCCTTTTACCTTTGAGGCTCCTCTACTTCAAAAATGACAGTGTGAGGCAGCCAGAATGAGTAAAGGGTTGAGCCTTGCAAAAGTTAACTGTGTCCCTTCCGCAATGTTTATTTGCTGTTAAGCTGAATGTGGCTTTTAACTTCTGCATTTTGTGTCACTCTTGCTTTTTTAAAAAAATGAAACAAAACATGAAAAGCATGCTTTCCTCTAAAACTTGTTGTTCTGTGCACATTTGCGATGGAACAAACGGAACAAAGAGGAGGGAAAGCCCCTCCCCTCCAGGCAAGCAGAGGGGAAAGCAGAGTGTAGCTCCTTCCTCTCTGTGCTCCAGTGCTGCTGAAAACATGCAGGTGAGAGAGAGAGAGAGAGAGAGCACTGGCTGGCTTGGGTGGGGGGAAACTTTTGCCTTTCTTTCCTCCCTCCCGTTAAATCCCTCTCCTGCATTCTTAGCCAGCTGCTTCTCTGCACACCCCTCTCATGTCCCTTCTTTGTTTTTCCTTCACTCCCCACTTAAAATGTGGTTACAAAGCATAGATCCACATGGATCCTAAGGATCTTTGCATTGGGTCACCCCAAATTCACCATCAGATCACATAGCATGTCCATGGCTACAGCCTGCCCCCCAAAAATCACGCACCCACTGTTGCCTGGGGCTGCAATGGTGCAAAAACGTGGTTAAAAAGCATGGATCCACATGGATCCTCAGGATCTTTGCATTGGGGCACCCCAAATTCACCATCAGATCACATAGCATGTCCATGGCTACAGCCTGCCCCCCAAAAATCACGCACCCACTGTTGCCTGGGGCTGCAATGGTGCAAAAACGTGGTTAAAAAGCATGGATCCACATGGATCCTCAGGATCTTTACATTGGGGCACCCCAAATTCACCATCAGATCAGATAGCATGTCCATGGCTACAGCCTGCCCCCCAAAAATCACGCACCCACTGTTGCCTGGGGCTGCAATGGTGCAAAAACGTGGTTAAAAAGCATGGATCCACATGGATCCTCAGGATCTTTACATTGGGGCACCCCAAATTCACCATCAGATCACATAGCATGTCCATGGCTACAGCCTGCCCCCCAAAAATCACGCACCCACTGTTGCCTGGGGCTGCAATGGTGCAAAAACGTGGTTAAAAAGCATGGATCCACATGGATCCTCAGGATCTTTACATTGGGGCACCCCAAATTCACCATCAGATCACATAGCATGTCCATGGCTACAGCCTGCCCCCCAAAAAATCACGCACCCACTGTTGCCTGGGGCTGCAATGGTGCAAAAACGTGGTTACAAAGCATGGATCCACAGGAATTCTCAGGATTTTTGCATTGGGTCACCCCAAATTCACCATCAGATCACATGTCTGTGGCCACAGCATGAAGCACAAAAATGATACATCCACTGTTTCATTCAGAATGTTTTTTCCCTTGTTTTCCTCCTCTAAAAACGATGTGCGTGTTATGGTCAGGTGCGTGTTATAGCGCGAAAAATACGGTAGTTGGCTTAGTGTTGCTAGTGTTTTACTAGCAGTACTAAGCCAACTAAGTCATACAGCAGGCCCACTGAACTTAATGGATTTAATTCCACTGATTTTAATAGGTCTACTCTGTGACTAACACTGGAAATCACCTAATGCATTTATTTTGATCTCGCAGCAGAATCCCCTGTTCAGTTATTCTTACAGACCAAAGGGACACTTTCAACCCAGAAAAATAAGGTGGTTTCATGCCTATCAGCACCACGGCACTCAGCAATGTGCAAATAATCCCATATATGCTGATCAGATCAAAATAATAACCAGTCCACTGCTGCCTAAAAGCTGTGCTGTCTAACCTGGAAGTCATGCTCCGTAATATGCAATGTACTGTTGCTGGCTGTGGGCTTGTTCTGTGGTTTCGGAAGTACACTCTGCACATGCCCAGAAGCGCTCTCCCTTACTCATAAGTACAAATTCCAGAGCAGAGTCCAGAATTAATGGGTGGTTCCAGAGGTGGTGAGCACAGCCTGATATTAAGCTGCAGACTCACGAAATCAAAATTTCTTATACCTGTGGTGGGGCCTGCCAGATTGGATACAACATGGCTGAGCAGTTCATTATGAATCTAGGGGCAGAGCCCAGCATAAAACTTTTGCATCTGGCGCCACATCTGGTTTGTGGCCCTCAAGAGATTGCGCAGAAAGGAATGCAGCTCTGAGGCTGGGACAGATTCCCTACCCCTGACCTAAAGTGTATAGCTTTTAAAAAAAAGGCTGGGGCAGAAAAAATAATAACAACAGCTTTGCTCCTTGTTTTCTAGCAACTGACCTAAAAACAAGCTAACAAAACAAACCAGGCCATTTTTTTCCCTCCGGCGAGTTGGCAGACATGGGCCCCTGTCCAGAACTCACTGAGAGATGCCCTCTTGCCAAGTTCAGCTTTCTCAGATTGACCTGAGTCAATCTCTGCTATCAGCGTATGTGAGTTGGCACAGGGCTTGTCCGCACCTGAATCTAACGTGCGCTCGAAGTAGTTTGCATTGAAATTGGATGGGAGCTGGTTGTGGGAAAACGCATCAAACAGCATCACACCGCAAGAAACTCCGGGACAGATATGGATGGTGGCTTAATGTCATGTATATTCAGCATCAAACACCAGGGGTGGGAGCACACTGGAGCCAGAGTTAAAAGGTATTTATTTAGTTTCCGACCCTCTCTCACGGTGTCGGAAGTGAGCAAAGCCCTCTGGTTCCAGAATTTGGAGCTGGCCGTCTCCTTGTGAGTTAAATGGGGACATCTTAATGACAGGCTGCAAGGGATGATAAAAATAGGAGAACTAAACCACACATTGGCTTGATGTCCTATCAAAGGCAGCTGCACTCGGCAAGTGCTATGGTTATTACTAAGCCTTGGCAGAATAGCTCGCTTGTTTAAATCCAGTGCGGCGAGAAGATCCATCTAGCTGTGTGCAGAAGAATGGGATGGCTTTGCTGCTGGTTTATCGATAGGGCACATTTTTAGCATCCACGACCAAACATGGGCGAAGCAGCACACTGGTCTTTTTTATGACAAGCCCTGCGGGTTATTTCTGGTGAAGGTTCGCACCACTCCATAGCAACGTTTGCCCACAAGCACACACTTCAGCTTTTCATGAGTTGCGCGCTCTCTCTCTCTCCCTCTCTTTTTCCTTTGGCCAGTTCAGAGCCTGCCTCAAAGATACTTCCACTGTCTGCAGGAGGCAAGCAACAAAGTCATCCCTTTGTCCTCCATTTTGCAGATCTGGACTGAATGGAATGCAGGACTCTGAATAATGTGCTTTGTGGCAACGGCTTCCAGAGGTGGCGGAAGGGTGCGTGCGTGCGTGCAAATCCCTCTCCTGCTAACAAAGAATGAGATATTATTTAAACTTCTAGAAAAACCCAGTGTGAGGGTTTCCGAGCACAATTCAAAGTGTTGGTGCTGACCTTTAAAGCCCTAAACCAGTGTTTCCCAACCTTTTTTGGGCAAAGGCACACTTGTTTCATGAAAAAAATCTCGAGGCACACCACCATGCCAGATGGGGAAAGGTCACTTTTTACTTATGTAAAAAAAAAAAAATAGTAACAGCATAGAAGGTAATGGTTAGGCTAGCATCCCTCTTCCAAATATGCTAGGTTTTTATTTGCAGGGACTGTTCTACATGGGAAAGCATTCAGCACTGTCATTCTCCCATCTGCCATCTGAATTGGTACTATTCTGGGTCAACTTACTCTGCTGCATGTGTAGATGAAAATGGCACCAAGTGTGGGGGAGGGGGCAGAACAGGTTTCAGATACAGGATATTAAGCATACACGTACTTTAGATTGAACTGGTTGCTTGCTTTGCAAGTTTTCATTTCCCAAATGACTGCCTTGGCAAGCGCAATACCTACCAGGCTCAACGCCGGTCTTGCGCTGCCGCTTCCCGCGCTCTCAAGGACCCGGGAGGAGGAAGGCGTGAAGGGAATCCCAAAGGCGCGAAAACCTCGCGCATGCGCAGGCCTTCCGCCTGCGACAGCCCAGTAGGCCGGCCGAAGCGAGCGGCGATGGGATGTGGGAGGGAGCTCGCTCGCCGCCCCGCGTGTGCCTATGTGGGGCACGTTACAGCCCCGTGACGTCAGCATCACGCAGGCAGCCAGGCAGGCAGACGGCGAGAGCCCCGCGCTGGGCGGCCTCTCCTCGCCGCCGCCGCCCCGCCTCTCGCCGCCCGACTCGCCCGCCTCCCTCCAGGCAACATCTCGCGGCACACCAGGCAACGTCTCGCGGCACACGGAACACCGGTTGGGAAACACTGCCCTAAACGGCCTCGGTCCAGTATACCTGAAAGAGCATCTCCACCTCCATCGTTCTGCCCGGACACTGAGGTCCAGCGCCGAGGGCCTTCTGGCAGTTCCCTCACTGTGAGAAGCCAAGTTACAGGGAACCAGGCAGAGGGCCTTCTCGGTAGTGGCGCCCGCCCTGTGGAATGCCCTCCCACCAGATGTCAAAGAGAAAAATAACTACCAAACTTTTAGAAGACATCTAAAGGCAGCCCTGTTTAGGGAAGCTTTTAATGTTTAATAGGTTATTGTATTTTAGTGTTTTGTTGGAGGCCGCACAGAGTGGCTGGGGGGACCCAGCCAGATGGGCGGGATATAAATAATAAATTATTATTATTATTATTATTATTATTATTGCCAGCTACTTTATCAACCCCATGGTGGTCGTGTGCCTTTCAAGCAGTGGGACCCGCAGAGGTTAGCAGGTGGCGGTGCTTATTTCTATGCTGCAGAAAGCTTCACCTATTGACATTTGCAGATCCGCATGTGGTGCAATTTCTATTATTATTATTATTATTATTATTATTATTATTATTATTATTATTTTCTATTTCCCATCTGGGCAGCTTCCAACAAAATATTGAAACACAAAAACCTCAAATATTAAAAACTTCCCTGTGCCTTCAGATGTTGTTTAAAATCTAGATAGATGTTTATTTCCTTGACATATGATGGGAGGGAATTCCACAGGGTGGGTGCAACTACCGAGAAGGCCCTCTGCCTGGTTCCCTATAACTTCACTTCTTAGGGAAGTCTTTAACGTTTGATATTTTATCGCTTTTTAAATATTCTGTTGGGAGCCACCCAGAGTGGCTAGGGAAACCCAGCCAGATGGGTGGGGTATAAATAATAAATTAGTAGTCGTAGTAGTAGTAGTAGTAGTAGTGGTAGTATTGCCACCAGAAGGCCCTCGGACCTTGATCTCGGTGTGCAGGCTGAACAATGCGGGTGGAGTTGCTCCTTCTGGTATACAGGGCTGAAGCCATGTAGGGCTTTAAAGGTCAGCACCAACACTTTGAATTGCGCTTAGACATGTACTGGGAGCCAATGTTGATCTTTTAGGATCAGTGTTATACGGTCCCGGTAGCCACTCCCAGTCCGCAGCCACATTCTGGATTAGTTGTAGTTTCCGGGTCACCTTCAAAGCTAGCCCCACATAGAGCGTGTTGCAGTAATCCAGGCGGGAGATAACCAGAGCATGTACCACTCCGATACGCACAAAAGCAGGTGGGGTCAGAGGTGTAGCTAGCTGCTCCAGCATCCGGGGGGGCGGGGCAGTGATCCTCCCAGGGGGGTGGCGCAGCGAGCTACCCATGGAGTCCGCCTGGCAGACGCAATCCCCACACTGCTGTTTCCGGCAGCACAGGGCCCCGAGCCACCGCGTTACTCCTAGGAGAGACACGCGGCTCAGGCGTGCTGCAGGCCAGGCCCCACGGTAAGTGCCGCCATTTTGTCACCCCCTCAGGGATGACAACCAGGGCGAACAGCACCCCCCGCACCCCCCTTCCTATGGGTGGGATCTCAGTTGGCATACCAGAAGGAGCTGGTAGACAGCTGCCTTGGACACAGAACTGACCTGTCCCTGCATGGACACCTATGAGACCAAAAGGACTCCCAGGCTGCGCACCTAGTCCTTCAGTGACACAGTTACCCCATTCAGGACCAAGGAATCCCCCACACCTGCCCGCCCCCTGAACCCCAGAAACAGTACTTCTGTCTTGTAGGGATTCCGCCTCAATCTGTTGACCATCAACCACATATACTCATTTTTGCAAGCTGTATAATGCATCACATTCAACACATTGTTTTCACTTACATGTGCTTGGTATTTGTACCATAGTATGTGCATTGGAAGGGACATGGGTGGCGCGGTGGTCCAAACCACAGAGCCTAGGGCTTGCCGATCGGAAGGTCAGTGGTTTGAATCCCCGCGGCGGGATGAGCTCCCGTCCCTGCTCCCGCCAACCTAGCAGTTCGAAATCACATCAAAGTGCAAGTAAATAAATAGGTGCCACTCCAGCGGGAAGGCAAATGGCGTTTCCATGCGCTGCTCTGGTTCGTCAGAAGCGGCTTAGTCATGCTGGCCACATGACGCCGGCTCCCTCGGCCAGTAAAGCGAGATGAACGCTGCAACCCCAGAGTAGTCCGCGACTAGACTTAACAGTCAGGGGTCCCTTTACATTTATGTGCACTGGACAAACATTTCTTTTTGTTGTGTAGTCTTGGAACATGGCTGCGGGAAGTGGGGAGGTTGTGCACCTACAGTTCAGAACGCATGACAACAGCACTGGCATGGAAAATCTCTGCAAATGCAGCTGTAGGCAAATGGACATCTCACTAAATAGGCACATATTCAAAGCTGGAGTAGCACCCACAGAGGAGACAAGGGAAAGGGTGCCTGAGTCTTATGATGATGTCCTTTTGGCTTTTCATCAGCCTCTAGGAAGCTGAGCCACACTCCAAACATCCCAACTACTTTCCTAAAACAAAGATGATACCATAGGCAACTGAAATATACTCGGAGTCAAGAGTGGATTTCATGCTCCTTATTCAGCTCATAGTGGTGAGGAGGAATGGAAGTTCCCCCAGAATGTCTGCTTTACATACATTATTTACACAATGGGCCCCACGTGATTGGCTAATTCCGGGATTCTCCTGTAGGCCAATCAGGTTGCGGATTCACTTCCACCTGGAGATGGATTGGGTGGCTCCTGTGGACCAATCAGACTCCTGCATTCTGAATCCTATTGAAGTCAGTATATAACAGCAACGTACTGCTTTTCTCTCCCAGTAGGCAAAGCAAGCCCACCTGAGGCAGGTGAACTGCGTGTAGTAGCAGCACTCCTTCCCACTTGGGCTGCTTCTTCCCTCCAAAACATAAACACACATGTTTTCAAGGTGGTAGGTTTAAAAAATAAAAGGCAAGCTTTCTCCAAGGCCTAGTGAGGGTACCGAGCCTGGTAAGGTCAGCTGCAGTCTTTCATTGGCGGTGGCAGCCTAACACAGTACAGCACATTCAACACTGTTAAGGGATAAAGGAAAAAGCTGGAGAGACATCATGTGTCTTTGGCCAGTTTCTGCTGAGTGGGTGGCAGCAGCCAGAAGCTGGGTGTTTGGTCTGTTGGCTTGTTTGCCCAACAGCATCCGAGGAGCAGAATAGCAGGAGCAGTCTATCTGTCAGTGTTGCCTTGGAGTTTGGGAAGCCATCTTCTTCAAGCTCTACACCATTACCAATCATTCCCTGTAGGGGTCAGTCCAGGGTAGCTGCTGTTTCTACCTCTGAATTTTGTTTTTCACTTCATCATGACCTATTATATATCTATATCAAACATAGGTTATTGTCCCAGACCCCTTTTTTTAAAAAAAAATGTTGTGGTACTGGGCTGTCCCATGTGTACAACATCTAGTTGTGGCACTAGATGTTGGAAAGGGAAGTGCCACCTTGGTTGAGTTTTGAGCAATGCTTCCTTATGGTGCAAAAAGGAGTATATCAGACCAAACTGCATACAAGAATGCGCAGGTTAGGAGAAATGTCCATAACAACGTGTGAAGCTTTTTCTGTGGACTTCAGAAAACTGGTGTAGATATGGGGTGAATTGCGTATCAAACTGGCAAAATTAGAAACCAATTAAAAAGAGAAATTGACAGATTCATCCAGTGCTTTTTTTCTTAAAAAATGTTTAGGGGTACTCTCATTTTCCTACTCATACTGAAACACTGCCCCTCAATGAGGCCAAACTTAGATTCACAAAATGTTTAGGGGTATGCGTATCCCTGCATCCCCGTCCCCACCAGAAAAAAAGCACTGGATTCATCCATTTCTACCATCTGGTTCCTCCCATATCATTTGCATCTGCCCTTAATACATGCATGCAATTTGGTTTGTCCCAGCTATTCTTGCCCAGTAATTCCTACAGCTTCCTTAGAAACTAGGCTCTTAGTAATACTTATTTTTGCAAAGGTAAAAGTTCCTTTACTGGCTCGCAGTCCTGGCAAAGAAACAGCCCTCAGGCAACCCAGCCTAGCTTTTGTCTAGATGATGTAAAGCCATTTAGAAAACACAGATATTTCTGTCCCAAGGGGAGTTCTGAAGAGGGTTTCTTTCCCCCCAAAACTGACCTGAACGAATGTGATTTTTTAAAATAAAAAAAGGTTGAAGGCTCAGAAATTGTGAGTGTGTGAGAGATAGCCTAACGAGTAGCATTTTTAATGGGAATGTACTTCTGGGCATCGCCAAACAGAATCTGACCTTTGCAGGGGGGTCAACTTGAGTAAAATATTGTGGGGGCTCAGGTAAGGCCCGCCCTGAATAATTGATCACATGACGCAGTGCACACACACCATTTGAATGGGAATGCCCATCAACTTTGTGGGGGACCGGACCCCTCAAATATTTTATTGTGGTGGCTGAAGCGCCCACAATCCCTAGGAGTTGGCTTGAGCCAGAGCAGGATCAGATACACACACAAAAGCAAAGCACCCTGACCATGGAGAATGGGCCGACCTGTCGAGAAGGGATAAAGACATTGTTAGGTTGGAGTCTCCCCGAGATCCACTCCTCAGTGACAAAGGAAGGAAATTAAGAACAAGATCAGCAGAAGACAAAGTAAAGTGCAGGTACAAATATGAAGAAGATCTGCAGAAGGGACATGGAAAAGAGTTAAGAGCCTCGGACAGAAGATCACCAGGTTGATGGACTATATGGAATGGATAGAAAGGACTGACAGAATCCGAGACCAGGGAGAAGAGACGGTGGATGAAGATTGGAAGAAAGTTTAAAAATTCATTTAGAGAAATATTGTAAAAATAATGAGTGTTAGAAAAATGCTGGAACGAAACTATTTGGCTTTAGTAGAAATGCTATAAGGAGTTATGTACAAATAAGTTTTAAGTTTTAGGGCTTTTTATGGTAAGATAAGGTTAAAATAAATTGAGACAACTAAAGGACAGAATATAATGAAAGATGGAAAGGATTTGCTGAGATAATTAATAATTAGAATACAAAAAAGGGAGGTGTGAGGAGGTCGATGAAACAAGTTAATGAAAGATAAAGATATGGGAATATTGGATCTGTTTTTAATTCTTTTTTGCTTTTCTTTTTGGTTTTGATGTATTGTGTGTGTGTTTTTGCTTTTTATTGACTTGTATTGTTTAATTCCTTTTTTCTCCCTCTCCTTTTTCTTTTTTTCCTGTAATTTTAAATTCTCAATAAATATCATTTTTAAAAAAAACAAAAAAGCAAAGCACCCATAAATCATGAAACTACACAGTAATAAATGCTTTCATAGTCAATCTTAGCAATCTGGAGATTGTGAAGGAATTGATTTTTGAACAATGTTTGTGCTCCAGGAGTTTTGTGCATTTCTTGACAAACGTTTTTCCGGGAGAGGGAGGCCCTTTCTAAATATTATACCTACATAGATTGGAAAAAGAAAAGAAATCTGAACGCTGGTATAAAGGCAAGATGCCACAGCTCCAAGCCGCTGTGGGAAAATGCATGAGCCTCAGACCTTTGCCCCTGCTTAAGAAAGATGAAAGCAGACTGAAAAAGAATGTGCTTCCCAGCTCCTCCTTCTCTTGGGTCTGCTCCGAGCTCTCGCTCACCTTTGGGAACCTTGGGGGGACGTGTGCCCATCTGGGATGGATCTGGTATTAATGATGAAAGCCATAAAACACGGAGGGTGCCTAAAAAGGCACAAGATGTTTCCTTTCCTGTGTACCCTGCACGGTAGCGGAACATCAGCTGCGCACAGCGATTTGCAGCTCATTGGTGGGATCTGCTTGTCTCAGCATGTCATAACCCACCAGGCAACTGAGGTCAGGTGGCCTCTGGGGCAGGCCTAGCACAACTCTTCAGCACAGAGATATTTCTGATTTCCCCCCAAATTTCAGCATCACTTCAGAGGCAACGCACTTACTAAGCAGCGCTCACCAGGAGTCAGTCCTAGAACTTGCTTTCTCTTCTTCTTCTTCTTCTTCTTCTTCTTCTTCTTCTTCTTCTTCTTCTTCTTCGACTTCTGTATATATTTCGTAGAATTGTAGAGAGTTGGGAGGGACCCAAGGGTCATCTAGACCTACACCCCTGAAATGCAGGAATCTCAGCTAAGGCATCCATGATGGACATCCATCCAACTTCTGCTTAAAAACCCCCAAGAGAGTCCACAACCTCCCAAGGGAGACAGTTCTGTTTCAGCAAGAATGTTAAAAAACCGAGAATGCAACTTTTAGATTTGTACTATGATAGAATGCTAAAGGCATTAACATTAAATAAGAGTAACAATAAGGTTTCATGTTGTTGTTGTTGTTTAGTCGTTTAGTCGTGTCCAACTCTTCATGACCCCATGGACCAGAGCACACCAGGCACTCCTGTCTTCCACTGCCTCCCGCAGTTTGGTCAGACTCATGTTTGTAGCTTCGAGAACACTATCCAACCATCTCGTCCTCTGTCGTCTCCTTCTCCTTGTGCCCTCCAGCTTTCCCAACATCAGGGTCTTTTCCAGGGAGTCTTCTCTTCTCCTGAGGTGGCCAAAGTATTGGAGCCTCAGCTTCAGGATCTGTCCTTCCAGTGAGCACTCAGGGCTGATTTCCTTCAGAATGGATAGGTTTGTTCTTCTTGCAGTCCATGGGACTCTCAAGAGTCTCCTCCAGCACTGTAATTCAAAAGCATCAATTCTTTGGCGATCAGCCTTCTTTATGGTCCAGCTCTCACTTCCATACATCACCACTGAGAAAACCATAGCTTTAACTATACGGACCTTTGTTGGCAAGGTGATGTCTCTGCTTTTTAAGATGCTGTCTAGGTTTGTCATTGCTTTTCTCCCAAGAAGCAGGCGTCTTTTAATTTTGTGACTACTGTCATCCAATGAAAACAGGGACATCCTAAGGAAAAGCGGGACATTTCGGGATCAAATCAGAAACCAGGATGGCTTTTCCAAATCAGAGACGTCCCTGGAAAATAGGGACACTTGGAGGGTCTGAAGCTTCAATTTCACACATACTTACCTGGTCCCAACAAACTCAGTGAGACTTGCTTCTGAGTGGACACACCCAGGACTGCACTGTAAATAAAAGGGAAATTAAACAAGGTGTAATGGTAACACTAATTTAGGCTTTTATTTATTTTTATTTAAGAAACCCCTCATATGCCACTTATTCATAATTTTATATAAAGCAATTCACAATGAACCTAAGACCATTCAAAGCAACAAGCAGCAATTCCCAACCTGAGAACTGTGGGAGATTTAATTAGAATTAGAATATGTAGCTCCACAGTCAGCTTGCATGGATTTCTGGGAGAAATAGAGTCTTGCACCTCAGTACAGTGGTACATTGGGTTAAGTACTTAATTCATTCCAGAGGTCCGTTCTTAACCTGAAACTGTTCTCAACCTGAAGCACCACTTTAGCTAATGGGGCCGCGCTGCTGGAGCACGATTTCTGTTCTCATCCTGAAGCAAAGTTCTTAACCCGAGGTACTATTTCTCGGTTAGCAGAGTCTGTAACCTGAAGCGTATGTAACCTGAAGCATATGTAACCCAAGGTACCACTGTACTGAGAAAGAGAATGAGCTGCCTGCATACATAGCAAGCAAAAGTTTAAAGCACATTCACACACCCCTAAGGTCCTTGGGAACTGTAGTTTACCCTCACCCAGTTACAATTCCCAGCCCTGTTAAAAAACTACATTTCCCAGCATTCTTGGGGAGGGGTAAATTCATGGTGTGAGGGCAACTTGAGCCATCCCACATCATGCTGCCCCATGATTTAAATATACCTTTTTAAAAACCTAGATTGCTAGGAGGGTTTCCCAAATTTTTGCAGCCGCTGCATCTGTGGATATGATCATTTGGCAGCCCTCGCTGCTAACCTTTCCTGCTGCTACATTTTCACATTTTCAGGAATGTGTGATCCAGGTGCATGGGCTTAGTTACACGAGACAGCAACCCTGGAAGAAAGCTCTGCCCATCACTAATAATTAAAAGCAAAGACAGGCGAAGATGTTGAGGAACATTATTCCTGACACAGGGGTCCAGGTGCAGAGCTTTTTCAATTATTCAAGCCACCCTCCTTGACATACATTCAAAGCAGGCAAGAAAATGCGGGCTTAAACTTGCTTGGCTCGAGGTAAGGCTGTCAAGAGACTGAATTTTAACTGATTATCTACATTTTAATCAATTAGGATCTGTTACTCGGAGTCGAGAGTGGATTTCATGCTCTTTATTCAGCTCATAGTGGTGAGGAGGAATGGAAGTTCCCCCAGAATGTCTGCTTATTTACACAATGGGCCCCACGTGATTGGCTAATTCCGGGATTCTCCTGTAGGCAAATCAGGTTGCGGATTCACTTTCACCTGGAGCTGGAATGGGTGGCTCCTGTGGACCAATCAGACTGCTGCATTCTGGATCCTATTGTTCTAGGACCAATCAGACCGCTGCATTCTGGATCCTATTGTTCTAGGACCAATCAGACTGCTGCATTCTGAATCCTATTGTTCTAGGCCCAATCAGACTGCTGCATTCTGAATCCTATTGTTCTAGGACCAATCAGACTGCTGCATTCTCAATCCTATTGTTCTAGGACCAATCAGACTGCTGCATTTTGGATCCTGTTCAACTCAGTACATAACAGGATCCAAATATAAATAAAGGTACATTTCTGATCTACATCAGGAAGTGCCATGCCTTAGTTTACTAAACAAAACAATTCCTTAAAAGGAAAAAACACTTTTTGTATTTCCCCTCCCCCACTCTGTCTTAGAACCCAAAACTAGTGTGAACTTAATTTGAAGCATAAACATTTAATCCCCCCCCTTTCATGTCAGTCAAATAAAGCAAGTTCAAAAATGGCATGTCCAAGTAACCTCAGGCCTTCCCAGCTAAGGTGATTCATGCATGCAAGTAGGCTTCCCTTGCTGAAAGTAGATGCGTAGAACAGTTCTGGGTGCATAGAACAGTTCCGGATGCATCAAAGGGTAGATGTGCATCTCTCCTCACTGACTTACTTTCAGTACGATGTGCATTTGGAGTATGCACATGCTAGTATGAGGTGTTATGTACTGAAGTTCTCATCCTAGGCCAGCAGGGGAGTACTGGAGATAGTTTTCACTCAGGTCCACATATGCAAATAAGGGATTGAAAGTGACGTTCAGTGATTGGATAGTTACAGAAGGTAGTTACTGTTGCGTTGTAGTGGAGCTCTATATTAGCAGGCTGGCTGAACCCTTCAGTTCAGTACTGTTCTGGCCTGTGAATAAACAAGAGGTGTTTGGAGAATCGCTGTGTCGTCTGATACCCACAACTTAACACATAAATAGCTGTTTAAAGCCTGATTTGATTTGAATGAGCGTGGAAATTCCATTGCAGGTGGCTGGTATGCTGAATCATGGCAACAATCACTTAAAATGCCGAAGTCACCGAGTGCATTACTAGATAGTCTCAGCTTTCAGCCATGCAGTGGTGCACACTGTTATTCATAAAATCACAGAATCATAGAGTTGGAAGGGACCCCAAGGGTCATCTAGACCTACCCCTTGAAACGCAGGAATCTCAGCTAAGGCATCCATGATGGACATCCATCCAACTTCTGCTTAAAAATCTCCCAGGAAGGAGAGTCCACAACCTCCCGAGGGAGACCGTTCCACTGTCGAACAGCTCTTACTGTCAGAAAGTTTTTTTCCGTATGTTTAGTCAGAATCTCCTTTTTTGTAACTTGGAGCCATTGATTGGTAGGTTTAGGTATTAGCACTGAAAGTTAAAGGGTACAGAGGGTACCCATAATCTTAATGCCCTTTTGTGCACCTGCAGAAGCTGGCTGGCACACAACGTTGGACTGGATAAATAGACTTGATAGACCTCAGTCTAGCCCAATAAGGCCATACTTACATTATAATGTTATGTACAGCAAATGAGGAGGGTCAAATAATCACAAACTTTTTATAGAAGAAGAATTAAGAGGCTGGTGTGGCCTCAGAGAATAGCTGTATGTTTGCTTCAGGTTAAATCTTTTCAGGTTGCGTCCCATGGCGACCCAGAAGTACTGGAAAGGGTTACTTCCGGGTTTCGCCGCTTGCGCATGTGCTCAAAATGATGTCACACGCATGTGCAGAAGCAGCGATATGGGTTGCGTTCTGCTCATGTTGCGAACAGGGCTCCAGAACGGATCCCGTTCGCAACCAGAGGCAGTGGTACCTCAGGTTAAGTACTTAATTTGTTCCGGAGGTCCGTACTTAACCTGAAATTGTTCTTAACCTGAAGCACCACTTTAGCTAGTGGGGCCTCCTGCTGCTGCCGCGCCACCAGAGCACGATTTCTGTTCTCATCCTGAAGCAAACTTCTTAACCTGAAGCACTATTTCTGGGTTTGCGGAGTCTGTAACCTGAAGCGTCTGTAACCTGAAGCGTATGTAACCCGAAGTACCACTGTACACACCTTTTGGGAACAGAGCAAATTATCTGTAATTTACATTTAAAGCGGTATCATAACACTTTAAACAGGCTTCCTGGTTTCCGTTAAAGAATCCTGGGAGCTGTAGTTTGTTTAGGATGCTGAGAGTTGATCAGAGATCCCTGTTCCTGTCACAGAGCATTCCCAGCGTTCCCGAGGAAGAAGAGTTGGGTGGAATAACAACTCTCAGCTCCCATAACAACCGTTTCAGTTAAACGCGTTGTAAACTTTGTGTGAGAAATCAGGTTGGCAAAAACGGATCTCCACAGTGCCATCTGGTGTCACAGTGTTATAATGCATATACAATGCGTATTCTGTAAAGCACTTTTTCTTTGCCAGTGTAGCTGAGTCCCTTTGGTCTCACTGATGTGGTCCAAAGGAAAGCAGAGCAATAATATTATAGTATATTGTTGTTGTTGTTGTTGTTGTTAAATGCCATATAATAATATTTATATTCTTATAGTATAACAACAGGGACGAGGTTGGCGCTGTGGGTAAAAGCCTCAGCGCCTAGGGCTTGCCGATCGAAAGGTCGGCGGTTCGAATCCCCACGGCGGGGTGCGCTCCCGTTGCTCGGTCCCAGCGCCTGCCAACCTAGCAGTTCAAAAGCACTCCCGGGTGCAAGTAGATAAATAGGGACCGCTTTCTAGCGGGAAGGTAAACAGCGTTTCCGTGTGCGGCTCTGGCTCGCCAGAGCAGCGATGTCACGCTGGCCACGTGACCCGGAAATGTCTGCGGACAGCGCTGGCCCCCGGCCTCTTGAGTGAGATGGGCGCACAACCCCAGAGTCTGGCAAGACTGGCCCGTACGGGCAGGGGTACCTTTACCTTTTTAGTATAACAACAACAACAACAGAAATCATTATAATGTGGATTGAGCCTTAAACTCTATTTTGAGTGAGTGGAATATCTTAATTGTGTATCCCCGATTGGTTGTAGTGTTAGTATTACATTTCCTGCAAAAGCATTTGGGAATCGAGGTACGGAAAGACGATTACATCGACTAAGTGTTCATTTAAATAAAAATTAAAAATTACTGTATCTTTGTCTCTCACTGACCCCCACGTTAGTTCCTCCAAGTGTAACAGAGCCCTCTAGTGGTAAAGACCTTCTATTAATTACAACATTTGCAGGAATACCACTTACGGCAGGGGTCAGCAACCTTTTTCAGCCGTGGGCTGGTCCACTGTCCCTCAGACCTTGTGGGGGGCCAGACTATATTTTGAAGGGGGGGGGAATGAACGAATTCCTATGCCCCACAAATAACCCAGAGATGCATTTTAAATAAAAGGACACATTCTACTCATGTAAAAACACACTGATTTCCGGACCGTCCACGGGCCGGATCGAGAAGGCGATTGGGCCTCATCCGGCCCCTGGGCCTTAGGTTGCCTACCCCTGACTTACAGTCTGGTGGAAGAGAAGAAAGACTTGCATCCGTTGAGCATAGACCCACGGAATTATGCCATGTGTCAGTATGGCAGCACACACCAAAGCGGCCCCTTATCATGTCAGGGAGATCACGACGAGTAATTTATTGCTAGCCATCATTTTTAAAGAGTAAGAACATAAAAATAACTTTGCAGGATCTAGTCCAGAATCTTGTTCTCGCCAAAACTGTCCAGGGAATGTAATCAATATGAGGATGAAACTCATCTCTATTTCTCCCTGCCATTTGGATCAGGTGAAGTCTGGCAGATGACAGACCAGTGTGTGGAGGCAGTGCTGGGTTGGGAGAGAACGGAGCTGGTTTTAGGGTGGCACCGCTAGTTTGGCCACACTGGGTAGGGTGCCAGAGCAATACTGCAGACCCTCCAAGGGTCCCTATTTTCCAGGGGCGTCCCTGATTTAGAGAAGCCGTCCTGGTTTCTGATTCTGATTTGATCCCAGAATATCCCACTTTTCCTTAAAAGGTAAAGGGACCCCTGACCATTAGGTCCAGTCGTGACCAACTCTGGGGTTGCGGTGCTCATTTCGCTCTATAGGCCAAGGGAGCCTGCGTACAGCTTCCGGGTCATGTGGCCAGCATGACTAAGCCGCTTCTGGCGAATCAGAGCAGCGCACGGAAACGCCATTTACTTTCCCGCCAGAGCGGTACCTATTTATCTACTTGCACTTTGACATGCTTTCAAACTGCTAGGTTGGCAGGAGCAGGGACCAAACAATGGGAGCTCACCCCGTCGCGGGGATTCGAACCGCCGACCTTCTGATCGGCAAGTCCTAGGCTCTGTGGTCACCCACGTCCCTCACTTTTCCTTAGGATGTCCCTATTTTCAAGGGAGAAATGTTGGAGGGTATGGAGTTATCCACCGCCCGAGCCATCTGAAGGCAATCCTGTATAGGGAAGTTTTTTTGTTTTTTTTAAATGTTGAATGTTTTAATACATGTTGGAAGCTGCCCAGAAAGCAATGAGACGTCCCTATTTCCATCGGAGAAATGTTGGAGGGTATGATGCTGTAGAATGGAGTGCAAGGGGGGGGGGTGCCAAATTTTAGCGTCGCACAGGGCGCTGATGAAATTGGAGAGCCCAAAGTCTGTCACTGATGAGAGCCAATAAACAGATGCTGAATCCTGACAAGGCAGAGATTCTGTGGATAGGTGCTTTCTCGGATCCAGGAAATAAGAGTTTAGCGTTGGTCACGTCAAGCAAAACATCTGGAGGGCTTAATGTCAGAGAAGGCTTCTTTGGAGCCTGATAATGGAATATAGTGAACTGCCTTTCATAGGGAGCGAGGGATAAATCCACCTTTGTATTCTCCAGTGCCGTCCACCAGCTCTGAGATTGACCACCTATTCATTCAGCAATTTCCGCAGTGTCTTTAAATGCTGTGTTTTAAAACTTGCCTTTCCTGGCATGGAAGACCACATGTTGTCCACAGTCCAAATTCTCAGCCTCTTCCTCCTCCTCTTCATCTAAGTAAGATGCTGGCTCCTTGCTTGCTTGCTACGATTTTCAGCCTCCCAATCCTGCGTGTTTCTTAAGCTTATTTTACATCAATCTTTCCCTTCCGAGAAGATGAAAAGAGAATGAAAGAGATAGATAAAGAGTGTTTCAAGGACCATGATGGCGGCGTAATTTGCTTACTTTTAAGAAAGGGGACTTGCGCGATGAATATAGCCCGTTCATAAGAAAAATGTTTGTTTTTGGAAGGAGAGAGGCAGATGAAAAGAGGCTTCATCTGGGCAAAAGTGGCTGCTCTCTCCTGCAAACTGCCCCCCTCTCCTCAGTGGCAGGCAAAAATCTGGAAAGCTAATCAAGCAAGGTTGGGTGGGACAAAACAGCTGTTTCTTTAAGGAAAGCTAGCGAGAGCATTACAGGCCAAGTCTGGAATTTGACACTGTGACAATGGAAGGAATGACATTAAACGGAGCTTCTTTCTATAGAACACTGATGCCTGTTGACTCCACGGGAGCCTGATATTGCTTTTGGTGCAACGGATGATATATTGGACAAGAAAGGTGACCAGATGCCTGATTTTTTTCCACCTCTCTGTGACAAATTGTCCTTGCACCCCATTTCAAAGACAATTAAAATCACAGAAATTCCTGACCTCATCTGGTACAGTCACCTCTTGTGTTAAAAGGGATATTGGGGAGTTCTGATGGGAGCAGAAATTGCTGGTATTCACTTCTTCATCCCATGTCCGCAACGGAAATCAGTCCAGCAAATACCACCAACATTCTGTTGTTGCTTTCAGCACTTGTCTTGGGTTTGTGTTTCCATTGGAAAATTAGGCACAGTGGAGACTGTAGTGCCTTTATGAAATACGGTTTATATACACCTGAGTCTGGATGGAGAGAGGGTTCTGAGCATCACATCTCAAGAGAGGCTGGCTTCCCACAGTGGCGCATCATCAAGGGCAGCCAAAACATCTTTGTGTCTCTGACCCCACCCTTCTTCTTCTCCCAGGCCCGTGCTAAAATGCAACCCAAGCCTCATGCAAAAAGGACACTTTTTTCTGTGATGACATCATGCCCCCTGTAACCTTAGCAACCTCTCCCTCCCAACTCTACTATTGTCTTTTACTAACTAACACTCAGCTGGGAGAAGGACTCCACGCCTCCTTCTTGTCTGACACTGAATGTCCCACCTTTGCTCAGGGTAATGACATTGCCATCGCTTGTTTAATGGCACCAGTCTCTTGAGGAAGTTGGCTTGATGTTTTTAAGGCCTTATTAAATCCATCGATTAAGCCCCACATTTACTGATTGCAGAAATTATGGGGAGAACCTGGTGCTGGAATTTTAGGGAATCCCTTCCCCTTGCAAACTCGTAACAATATTAATACAAATAAACAGCTGCCAACTGCTATGATTTATAATGAATACATTCCCTAATTAACCCCTGGTTATTTCTTCCAATGTACAAATGGCTCCTTTAAAGCTTTAAACAGACCCTCCAAGTGGCCCTATGTCCCACTTTTCCTTAGGACATCTCTATCGGAGAAATGTTAGAGGGTATGGAGTTATGCGACCCTCAAGCCAAGGAGATAAGTAACTATGCAACCTTTAGAAGACATCTGAAGGCAGCCCTGTATAGGGAAGTTTTTAAATGTTTGATGCTTTATTATGTTTTTATTATATATGTCGGAAGCCACCCAGAGTGGCTGAGGCAATCTAGTCAGATGAATAAAGTAAAGGTAAAGGGACCCTGACCATTAGGTCCAGTCGTGGCCGACTCTGGGGTTGCGGTGCTCATCTCGCTTTACTTGCCGAGGGAGCCGGCGTACAGCTTCCGGGTCATGTGACCAGCATGACTAAGCCATTTCTGGCGAGCCAGAGCAGTGCACGGAAACGCCATTTACCTTCCTGCCAGAGTGGTACCTATTTATCTACTTGCACTTTGACGTGCTTTCGAACTGCTAGGTTGGCAGCAGCTGGGACCGAACAACAGGAGCTCAGCCCGTTGCGGGGATTCAAACCACCGACCTTTTGATTGGCAAGTCCTAGGCTCTGTGGTTTAACCCACAGCGCCACCCGCGTCCCTAGTCAGATGGTTCCATACTCCCCAACATTTCTCCAATGAAAATAGGGACGTCCTATTCGTCAGTCAGATGAATAGGGCGTCCCTATTTTCATTGGAGAAATGTTGGGGAGTATGGAGCCATAGAGAGGGCAGCTTCCACAATTTAAAGTCACCTGTGCATCCATCAGAGATGGAGAATCAGCACCGAGACCCCTCCATGGAGCCCCACACAAGGGCAGTGGAGGCTATTTACTTTCCTTCCTTCCTTCATGCCCCCCACCCATCCACTGCCTTATCCAGGTTGGAGTGATAATAAACTCTTGTGCTGCTTTCAGCTTCGCATGCAGAGGACAGGAAACAAGCCGTCTGGCTGACTGACTGCCTTGAGTGTTCCAGCAGGCGCCTGGGCCCGTGCAGGCTCCTTTTGAAAGATAAAGCTGTTTGGAGGACTGGGTAAAACGGGCGCATGAACTCCAGCATGGAGGAGAAGGAGAAGGAGAAGGGGGTGGGGAGCCCATAAATATTAACAAGCGCTATGTGTCGCTCGCTGCATCCCCATAAAACGAGATTTGGAAGGCTATTATTACACTACTCTCACTGTTTACAGGAGGAGGGGCCAGAGCTGTGCCATTTGGGGTGGGGCAGACACCCTCCTCTAAGGAGATGATGCTTTCTTGCTTGTAGGTCATTTTAGAATAAGGTTGCCACCTTTCCATCTGGCTTCTGGCTTCTGCAGCTGGGTATTGAGGTTGAATCCTGACAAGACACAAGTACTGTTTTGGGGGGACAGGGGGCGGGTGGGTGTGGGGGATTCCCTGGTCCTGAATGGGGTAACTGTGCCCCTGAAGGACCAGGTGCGCAGCCTGGGAGTCATTTTGGACTCACCCCTGGAGGCACAGGTCAAATCTGTATCCAGGGCAGCTGTTTACCAGCTCCATCTGGTACGTAGGCTGAGACCCTATCTGCCTGCGGACTGTCTCGCCAGAGTGGTGCATGCTCTGGTTATCTCCCGCTTGGACTACTGCAACGCGCTCTACGTGGGGCTACCTTTGAAGGTGACCCGGAAACTGCAATTAATCCAGAATGCGGCAGCTAGACTGGTGACTGGGAGCAGCCGCCGGGACCACATAACACCGGTTCTGAGAGATCTGCATTGGCTCCCAGTACGTTTCCGAGCACAATTCAAAGTGTTGGTGCTGACCTTTAAAGCCCTAAACGGCCTCGGTCCTGTATACCTGAAGGAGCGTCTCCACCCCCATCGTTCAGCCTGGGCACTGAGATCCAGCGCCGAGGGCCTTCTGGCGGTTCTCTCATTGCGAGAAGTGAGGTTACAGGGAACCAGACAGAGGGCCTTCTCGGTAGTGGCGCCCGCCCTGTGGAACGCCCTCCCTTCAGATGTGAAGGAAATAAGTAGCTATCTTACCTTTAAAAGACATCTGAAGGCAGCCCTGTTTAGGGAAGTTTTTAATATTTAACGCTGTACTGTTTTTAACACTTGATTGGGAGCCGCTCAGAGTGGCTGGGGAAACTCAGCCGGATGGGCGGGGTATAAATAATAAATTATTATTATTATTATTATTATTATTATTATTATTATTATTATTATTATTATTATAATACAGTGGCCAAATATGCAGGTGAAACTCGGAAAATTAGAATATTGTGGAAAAGTTCATTTATTTCAGTAATTCAACTTAAAAGGTGAAACTAATATATGAGATAGACTCATTACATGTAAAGTGAGATATGTCAAGCCTTTATTTGTTATAATTGTGATGATCATGGTGTACAGCTGATGAAAACCCCAAATTAGCAATCTCAGAAAATTAGAATATTAAATGAAATCAGCAAAACAAGGACTGCAAATAGAGCAATATTGGACGTCTGAGAAGTAGAAGCATTGCATATTTACTCAGTACTTGGTTTGGGCCCCTTTTGCATCAATTACTGCCTCAATGCGGCATGGCATGGATGCTATCAGCCTGTGGCACTGCTGAGGTGTTATGGAAGACCAGGAAACTTCAATAGCAGCCTTCAGCTCTTCTGCATTGCTCGGTCTCATGTCTCTCTCTTGGCAATGCCCCATAGATTCTCTATGGGGTTCAGGTCAGGCGAGTTTGCTGGCCAATCAAGCACAGTAATCCCATGGGCCTTGAACCAGGTTTTGGTACTTTTGGTAGTGTGGGCAGGTGCCAAGTCCTGCTGGAAAATGAAGTCAGCATCCCCATAAAGCTCATCTGCGGAAGGAAGCATGAAGTGCTCCAAAATCTCCTGGTAGATGGCTGCGATGACCCTGGACTTAATGAAGCACAGTGGACCAACACCAGCTGATGACATGGCTCCCCAAATCAACACCGACTGTGGAAACTTCGCACTGGACTTCAAGCATCTGGCATTGTGTGCCTCCCCATTCTTCCTCCAGACTCTGGGTCCTTGGTTTCCAAATGAGATGCAAAACTGCTCTCACCAGAAAAGAGATTTTGTGTGTTGTGTACACAAATGTGCATTGGAGGCGGATGCCAAACTGGATCTTTGACCAGGGTGAAATAAAATCTAGTTTTGCTCCTGATCAAAGCAGCAGGAAGGCCCTCCTGGCAATGGCAGAGCTTTGCTTGCTAGGGTAGCCCAAGGTGAGGGTGGGGTTGCCACTGATCCTGAACCCCCAACCTCATGCACCGCTGCTGATTAAAAGTATTAGAGCAGCCCATGATGGATTTATCCTTCTGATCAGTTGGCAAACCTGCTGAAGCAAGGTAGGCCAATTCAGAAGCCTCAATAAGTTAAGCTATCTCTGTTTTGCTGCTGCTGTTGTTGTTTTTTAGTTGTTTAGTTGTGTCCGACTCTTCGTGACCCCCTGGACCAGAGCACGCCAGGCACTCCTCTCTTTCACTGTCTCCCGCAGTTTGGTCAAACTCATGCTGGTAGTTTCGAGATCACTGTCCAGCCACCTCGTCCTCTGTCGTCCCCTTCTCCTTGTGCCCTCCATCTTTCCCAACATCAGGGTCTTTTCCAGGGAGTCTTCTCTTCTCATGAGGTGGCCAAAGTATTGGAGCCTCAGCTTCAGGATCTGTCCTTCCAGTGAGCACTCAGGGCTGATTTCCTTCAGAATGGATAGGTTTGATCTTCTTGTAGTCCATGGGACTCTCAAGAGTCTCCTCCAGCACCATAATTCAAAAGCATAAAAATAAAAAGTCTCTGTTTAGTGTAGTTAATTTATGACAATTCTTAAATGTCTGGTTCTAAAAACGAAAACAAAAGAACACCCACCTGATGGTATCTTACAGCAGGTTAAAATGTATAAAAATTAAAACAAAACAATAATAATACAAAACAGTGTAAACAGTATTGTAACATAACAATCACATTACCCCAGCAGAGAAAACATCAGGGATTATCCACTAAAAAAACAACCCATTGAAATCAACCATCATAGCCTATCAAATGTGCGAGGGTAGTATTATTTTAATATGTTGCAAGTTGGAGATCATTTGCTTAATGTGTTGCATATCACTTGATTGAAACCCAGAGTGTCTGCAGCAGTCAGGAGGACGCCTGTCTGCCAGATGTTGGTAGACTCCAACTCCCATCAGCCCCAGCCACCCTGGCTAGTTGTCAGGGATGATGGGAGTTGGAGTCCCAAAAACATCAGACTGGCACCACATTGGCAACCTGAAGCACCACAAACAAACAACTCAAGGGAAAACAGAAAATGAAGCAGGAAGGGAGGCAAGGACTGGTGGTTTCTTATAGTGATGTCCATCACATCTTCCAGACTCTTCAAGCATCCCTAATTTCCAGGGACGTCCCTGATTTAGAAAAGCCGTCCTGGTTTCTGATTTGATCCCGGAATGTCCCGCTATTCCTTAAAAAGGTAAAGGGACCCCTGATCATTAGGTCTAGTCGTGACCGACTCTGGAGTTGCGGCGCTCATCTCGCTTTATTGGCCGAGGGAGCTGGCGTACAGCTTCCGGGTCATGTGGCCAGCATGACTAAGCCGCTTCTGGCGAACCAGAGCAGCACACGGAAACGCCATTTACCTTCCCGCCGGAGCGGTACAGTGGTGCCTCGCAAGACGAAATTAATCCGTTCCGCGAGTCTCTTCGTCTTGCGTTTTTTTCGTCTTGCGAAGCACGGCTGTTAGCAGCTTAGCGGCTATTAGCGGCTTAGCGGCTTAGCTGCTATTAACGGCTTAGCGGCTATTAACGGCTTAGCGGCTTTAAGAAAAAGGAAACAAACTCGCAAGAACTCGCAAGACGTTTCATCTTGCAAAGCAAGCCCATAGGGAAATTCGTCTTGCGGAACAACTCAAAAAACGGAAAACCCTTTCGTCTAGCGAGTTTTTCATCTTGCGAGGCATTCGTCTTGCGGGGCACCACTGTACCTATTTATCTACTTGCACTTTGACATGCTTTCGAACTGCTAGGTTGGCAGGAGCAGGGACCGAGCAACGGGAGCTCACCCCGTCGCAAGGATTCGAACCGCTGACCTTCTGATCGGCAAGTCCTAGGCTCTGTGGTTTAACCCACAGCGCCACCTGCGTCCCCCGCTATTCCTTAGGATGTACCTAATTTCATTGGAGAAATGTTGGATGGTTTGGAGTTATCCAACCCTTAAGCTGTCTGAAGACAACCCTGTACAGTGGTACCTCAGGTTAAGTACTTAACCTGAAACTGTTCTTAACCTAAAGCACCACTTTAGCTAATGGGGCCTCCCGCTGCCACCGTGCCGCCGGAGCACGATTTCTGTTCTCATCCTGAAGCAAAGTGCTTAACCCGAGGTACCATTTCTGGGTTAGCGGAGTCTGTAACCTGAAGCGTATGTAACTCGAGGTACCACTGTACTGTATAGGGAAGGGTTTTTAAAAAATGTTTAACGCTTTATTATGTTTTTTATATATGTTGGAAGTTGTCCAGAGTGGCTGGGGCAACCAAGTAAGATGTGTGGGGTATAAACAGTAAAATTATCATTATGGAATGGAATGCCCCTATTTTCATCAGAGAAATGTTGCAGGGTATGATCTTCTCATTTCCCAAATGGAGAAGGGCATTGCTGACATACGAGATAGGCAGCTGGGTGGGCCTACCCAGGTTAGGTAGACTGGACCTACCTGCTGGGCCAGCCCTGAAATTAATCCCCACGGACTGTCAGCATTCACAGACATCTCCTGATCCCCCCCAAAGGCAAAAATCTCTTCCAGTCTAGACGAAATTCAGTATGCAACATGCATTTGATTGAAAGGTGGACAAACAGTGGGTGGGGTGGGGTGGGGAATTAGACTTTTCATCAAGTGCAAAACTGTCTCCTCTCCCCCGCTGGCTTCAGCGATGCAAGTCCAAAACGACATCTCCAATTAACCTCAGACTTTCCCCCAAAATATTTCCTCTGGCTTTTAATGGGCAGGCATGAGAAATGGCTGCAAGAAAAGATTCCTTGTCAGAGTGGAGCAGAGAGGTTCTAAAGGCAAGCGTGTCATGGTCCTTAAAGGGGGGGGGGCGCGCTACCACAGCTCCGCAAACAACCCCACTCCGAGCCGCTCTGCTCTCCAAGAAGAAATCCCATTCCAATACGACTTCGGCAGCAGAATGGAATGTCCTTCTGCATCAACAGCGGCCTGTGCTCAGCTTCCGAGCAAGGAACACGAAACGAGGAAACGAAGAGGAGAAATATCCTTGGGACAGGAGACTGTCATATCGGACACCTCCTCTGGCCCTCTTCACTAGTTGGTGGAACCAAAAGTTTCCATTTTCTCCCAGTTTGTTGCTCCATTACAGCAACCCAGAGCCAGTGTGTTTATTCAGATCAAACTAGTCCTCAGAAATACAGCGCGTAGTCAACCATGTCTTGTACATACATCAAGCAGTTTCCAAACCTTTCCATAAACATTTTTTAAAAAAAAAAAATCTGGACACTTTTCCAGATTCTGTTTCATCTGTTTATTTATTTTCTCACTTTTACACTGAATTTCCGAGCTGCAGGTTCAGTAATTGCTTTGGCACAACTCCAGAACATGGTCTGTTCCAGGACACATTACTGTGCTGGTTCTCAAAATATGGGGGAGCAGGTTAATGGGCCTTATTAATTGCAGCCAATTCCTTACATGCACCCAATGGAACAAGACCTACTGAATTCAGCAGGATCGAATCATACAGAGGATTGAGCACCGAGTTCCAGTCTAAACCATTAAGTTCAATGAAGCATGCAAGAAGTGCAATCCTTCATGGTAAAAGTATGTTTACAATATGTAATTATTATGATGGGATATCCTTTTGCTTCCCGTCCCTTTGAGAGGACATGAGATAAAAGCCTTAGGTAAAGGTAAAAGGACCCCTGACCATTAGGTGTAGTCGTGGCCGATTCTGGGGTTGCGGTGCTCATCTCGCTTTATTGGCCAAGGGAGCAGGCGTACAGCTTCCGGGTCATGTGGCCAGCATGACTAAGCCGCTTCTGGCGAACCAGAGCAGCGCACGGAAACGCCATTTATCTTCCTGCCGGAGTGGTACCTATTTATCTACTTGCATTTTGACGTGCTTTCGAACTGCTAGGTTGGCAGGAGCAGGGACTGAGCAACGGGAGCTCACCCCATCGCGGGGATTCGAACCGCCGACCTTCTGATCGGCAAGTCCTAGGCTCTGTGGTTTAACCCACAGCGCCACCCGCGTCCCGTGATAGAAACCTTATGCAAACTGAAAATACATTTTTAAAAGCCCTCCAAGATTATTGCAGTTTTATATGAGAGCGGTTCATTCTGATTGATGACAATGAACAGCCCACTACACTGGGCATGGGAGGAAGGTGAATGTTTGGCAGGTTTTTAGGGTCAGAATATGAGAGCCAGTGTGGTGCAATGGTTGGGGTGTCGGGCAAGGACTTAAGAGACCAGGGTTCAAATCCTCACTTGGCCACAGTGTGGAAGCAAGAATCCACTACCCAAAGTTTTGGGGCAAAAGTAATCAAACCCATACCCAAACAAATGGTTATTCGTTATGCAAGGACTCTCCAGTCAGAAAGTAGAATTCTCACTTCTTGTGATAAATAACACTGCCGAGATTTCCTTATAAAGATGGACATTTCAGTTTCTTCCAGATGCTCCCTACTTTTCTCCAATGAAAATAGGGACGTCTTATTCCATAATATTAATATTAATAGTAATCATAATTTTATTATTTATAATCTGCCCATCTGACTGGGTTGCTCCAGCCATTCTGGACAGCTTCCAACATATATAAAAAACACAATAAAACAGTTTTTAAAATTTTTAAACTTCCCTATACAGGGCTGCCTTCAGATGTCGGGGGTTGCATAATTCCATACCCTCCAACATTTCTCCAATGAAAATAGGGACGCCTTAGCAGTTCGAAAGCACGTCAAAGTGCAAGTAGATAAATAGGTACCGCTCCAGCGGGAAGGTAAACGGCGTTTCTATGTGCTGCTCTGCTTCACCAGAAGCGGCTTAATCATGCTGGCCAGATGACCTGGAAGCTGTACGCCGGCTCCCTCGGCCAAAAAGCGAGATGAGCACCGCAACCCCAGAGTCGTCCGCGACCGGACTTAATGGTTAGGGGTCCCTTTACCTTTACCTTTTAAGGAAAAGCATGACACATTCCAGGATCAAATCATAAACCAGGAATGCTTCTTTAAATCCGGGACTGTCCCTGGAAAATAGCAAAAATTGGAGGCAACTTACTACTCCTCTGCCACACAGTCTCACTACTGACTTTTTCTGACCTCCAATCAGCTTCCTAAATACCTCACCAAAGTACTGTTGTTTCTTTGTCAGTGGCCCCAATGGATGTATTCTGGGAGGAAATTACAGAGGTGAGGTGGCTTCAGTTTTCAATCTGCAGTGCATGGGTAGGCAAACTAAGGCCTGGGGGCCAGATCCGGCCCAATCGCCTTCTCAATCTAGCCTGTGGACGGTCCGGGAATCAGCTTGTTTTTACATGAGTAGAATGTGTGCTTTTATTTAAAATGCATCTCTGGGTTATTTGTGGGGCATAGGAATTTGTTCATATTTCCCCCCCCCCCAAAAAAAAAGATACAGTGGATGCTCGAGTCGCAAATGTGATCCATGCAGGATGCACGTTCGCAACCCACAGGATCCGCAACCCGCAGTGGCATGTCTGCACACGCGCGGGTTGCGACTCGGCACTTCTGCGCATGTGCGACCGCTGAAACCCGGAAGTAACCCGTTCCGGTACTTCCAGGTTTTGGCGGTCTGTAACCTGAAAAAGAATCGAATCTTTTTCGAATCCCCGCGGCGGGGTGCGCTCCCGTTGCTCGGTCCCAGCGCCTGCCAACCTAGCAGTTCGAAAGCACCCCCAGGTGCAAGTAGATAAATAGGGACCGCTTACTGGTGGGAAGATAAACGGCGTTTCCGTGTGCTGCACTGGCTTGCCAGATGCAGCTTTGTCACGCTGGCCTCATGACCCAGAAGTGTCTCCGGACAGCGCTGGCCCCTGGCCTATAGAGTGAGATGGGCGCACAACCCCAGAGTCTGTCAAGACTGGCCCGTATGGGCAGGGGTACCTTTACCTTTACCTTTAATAACCTGAAAAAGAAGGCTGATCGCCGAAGAATTGATGCTTTTGAATTATGGTGCTGGAGGAGACTCTTGAGAGTCCCATGGACTGCAAGAAGATCAAACCTCTCCATTCTGAAGGAAATCAGCCCTGTGTGCTCACTGGAAGGACAGATCCTGAAGCTGAGGCTCCAATACTTTGGCCACCTCATGAGAAGAGAAGACTCCCTGGGAAAGACCCTGAGATGGAGGGCACAAGGAGAAGGGGACGACAGAGGACGAGATGGCTGGACGGTGTTCTCGAAGCTACCAGCATGAGTTTGACCAAACTGCGGGAGGCAGTGGAAGACAGGAGTGCCTGGCGTGCTCTGGTCCATGGGGTCACGAAGAGTCGGACATGACTAAACGACTAAACAACAACAACAACCTGAAAAAACATAACCTGAAGCGTCTGTAACCTGAGGTCTCACTGTATAGTCCGGGCCCCTCACAAGGGCTGGGGGACAGTGGACCAGCCCCCTGCTGAAAAAGTTTGCTGACCCCTGCTGTAGTGCCTCAGGCTGGGGAAAGCACCAGATCATAGAACAATGCCCCTTGCTCTCACTTTCCCCTTCCTTCCAGATTTACTGAATGTGGGAGGGGGGGCGGATTGAGCAACTCTGCAGTGCACTGGAGGGTTGACTTGCACTTCCCCTTGCAAGAGGTCTTCGCAGAGCTTAATGCATTGTGATCCCCCACCCTGGAGCATCTGAAATGTGATTGTGATGGATGCAGGGCCAGCAGTCATCCACCTGCCCGTGTATCTGCTTGAGCAAGGGCCCTCTGGAGGTTAAGGCACCATACTCTGCACTGTGTTTTGAATAGAAAAAAATCAGGCAGAGGCTGCGATACACTCCACGCGCCCCGCATATACACACCTAAAAAAACGGAGGAATTGCAGGACAAATAATACCACGCCAGTTTTAGGATATACTCCATAAAATATGTGGCCTGCACTATAAAAACATAAATAAACCTGCACCAAAGTAACCCAAATTCCATGCCAGGAAATGCTACGTTCAGCAATCTGTATAAACTATGCAAATGGAGCAGGTTTTCATAATGCCTCTTATTTTGCCTCCTTTATTCTGAAGTTGGTGCATTTTAATTTATTCCATTTCTGCTAATCATGGGGAGAGGTGGGATGCAAGATACAGAAGACCCAACACTTCCTAACTTATGTACATTGTATACATCCCATATTATTGTATATTGCATTTATTTATTTAATAGAATCATAGCAGTGTTGGTTGGAAAGGTACACCAAGGATCATCTAGTCCAAACACCTGCAATTGTTCTTCCTGATACTGTTAGACTGGCTGGATTAACAGAGGCCATTAGAGATCACACTAGACAAGAGTTTCAAAAAGCCTGGGGGAAATGCAGAGAATACTTCACAAAACAGTGCCCTAAAATACATACCTGGACTTGTTTCGATTAATGTCTGCAGGAGACTTTGTGGGTATTTAAGCAATAATTAGAAAAATCTTAATAATTATTCATAAAGGGAACAGTTTATAAGAAGAAATAAGGAGGCCAGATACAGGATAAAGGAAGTCTTTTATTTGGTTGTTCGTATTGTTGTATGTTATGCTCACTGTACAGTGGTACCTCGGGTTACATACGCTTCAGGTTACAGACGCTTTAGGTTACAGACTCCGCTAACCCAGAAATAGTACCTCAGGTTAAGAACTTGGCTTCAGGATGAGAACAGAAATCGTGCTCCGACGGCACGGCAGCAGCAGGAGGCCCCATTAGCTAAAGTGGTGCTTCAGGTTAAGAACAGTTTCAGGTTAAGAACGGACCCCCGGAACAAATTAAGTACTTAACCCGAGGTACCACTGTATGTTATGTTCACGTTCAATGAGGGTGGATTTGTGTATTGGAGGGTGGGGGGTTTATGTTATGTTGTAAATAAAATTCCAATAAAGAAGAAGAAGAAAGTTCTTCCTGATGTTTAGTCACAAACTCCTTTCATGTGACTTGAAGTCATTGCTTCAAGTCCTACCCTCCAGAGCCAGAGAAAACAAGCTTGCTCCATCTTCCATGTGACAGCCCTTGAGATATTTGAGGATGGCTGTCTTATCTCCCCAGTCTCCTCTTTTCCAGGCCAAACATACCCAGCTCCTTCAACCATTCCTCATAAGGCTCGGTTTCCAGACCCATGATCGTCTTTATTGCATTTTTATACCACCTTTTTTCTCCAAGAAGAAGAAGAAGAGTTTGGATTTGCTATCCCACTTTATCACTGCCCGAAGGAGTCTCAAAGCGGCTAACATTCTCCTTTCCCTTCCTCCCCCACAACAAACACTCTGTGAGGTGAGTGGGGCTGAGAGACTTCAGAGAAGTGTGACTGGCCCAAGGTCACCCAGCAGCTGCATGTGGAGGAGCGGAGACACGAACCCGGTTCACCAGATTACGAGTCTACCGCTCTTAACCACTACACCACACTGGCTCTCAAGGTGGTGTACATGGTAGTCTTCTTCCTCATTTAATCCCCAACAACAGCTGGGCAAGGTAGGTTTTAGGCTGAGAAGCAGTGATGGGCCCAAGTGATCTTCATGGCCAAGTGGAGATTTGAACGCTGGTCTCCCAGGTCTTAGTCCAGCGCTCTAACCACTACACTACAAAGGCTTTCATGTAATTGGGCAGTGTGGGAAACAGGAAGACTAACATACAAGAAAGAACTGAACCAGCAGGGCTGTTGCAACTTTGGTCTAGGTGGGCTCTTCTGGTGTCCTTACATTAACTGGGCAGGCTGCTTCCGAGGCTGTTGGTTTTGTGCTTTGCTGAATATTGGCCACGTAATGCTGGCCTGCAACAGTTGCTCCTTGTACAGCTAGGCGCTGTTGGAAGGGACATTTCATGCTTAATGTGTACTCAAACGCAATGCTTCCTTTAGCATATTTTAAACATATTTTGTTATCCGTTCAGCTGACCAAAAAGAGAGATTCCCCCCCCCCCCTTTCACCCCTTATAGAAGTGTGTGTGTATAAGGGTAGCTCGGTGTGGTTGGCTGGGGAGAGCCGCCCCCCCCCCTTTGAAAAAGATGGGATATGAAAAGTCAACTTTTGAGGAAAGGTAGCTGTGAACAAAGAGGCCCATTGAATGGACAGAGTGGCGTTCAGAGAGGCAGCGTGAAGCAGCTGGCATTTCTCTCCCTCCCCTTTCTACCCAACCAGATTTCGGTCCGAAAATAACCTGGATGTTCCACAGAGCAGGAGCAAATTGACAATGCCGGACGCCTGATCTTCCCTCGCCCTCACCTGTGGCGCTATCAACTCTTTGGTCTCCCCATCTCCCTTCTGCTTGACCTCCATAACCTCACAGCGGAACGAGTTTCAGACGTTACTTTCATTCACATCATGTTCACAAAACATTTCTGTTTATTTATTTTTTAATCCTAACAACCTTCAATTTGATTTTAACACAATTAACAGCTGCCTGTCGCTCAATAAAATCATATTGCTTTGGCTTACAAAGGTGGTCAGATATCCATCCTTTGTATTTAATTGCGAGGCTTAAGGATACCTTAAAGACTGCCTTCTTCCAAATTTTCCTTCCTACGTACTTCCGTTCAGCATCTGAGGCCTTGATGAATGAATTATAGTGGGCAGTTACTAAGATTATGGGCTTTTTGGTAATAGCACCCACTTTGTGAAATGCCTTCCCAAGGGTAGTTATATGCTATGTAGTATTCATTCTTTGTACTTTTGTTTTGGGTGTGTGAAGTATTCTGTGATGTCTTACTCCATAAGCTGCTTTGAATGGAATTCGTGAAAATGTGGGGTATACATTTTTAAATAAATAAAGCAAAGCATATGTTTCTGTTACACAGAATTGGAATGCAACTTGGTGCAGTTCATACGCACAAGTGGGGGAAAGCACCAGAAGTCTCAGAAGTCACACTAGTCAGGAAAACAGACAAGAACTTTATTGTCTCTCTTAAACAAGAACAGAACAGAACCACCAAACACCTGACTACAGCCAGATATTGTCATGTACTGAAGTTCTCACCCTGGGCCAGCAGGGGGATACTGTAGATAGTTCAGGTCCACATATGCAAATAAGGGATCGAAAGTGACGTTCAGTGATTGGATAGTTACAGAAAATGGTTACTGTTGCGTTCTAGTGGAGCTCTATATAAGCAGGCTGGCTGAACCCTTCAGTTCAGTTCTGTTCTGGCCTGTGAATAAACAAGAGCTGTTTGAAGAATCGCTGTGTCGTCTGATATGTTCACCCACAACTTAACAGATATAATGAAGTCCAATGCCATCTAGTGATGAAACACTAGAATTATACTATCCATATACCATCAAAGGGAAGCACCACCCAGGTCTTTCCTGCGAATCTCAGCTCAATATGTTTTCTACCTCAAAGCTCTGGAGGTGCAGGGATCCTCTGGGCAAAGAGACCCCTGAAGAAGTGGAGTGGAAAACAGATTCGCATCAGCACCAACAAAACAAAACAGGACCCAGACAGCATGCACCACCAGTGTCAACATTTTTCATTCCTCTGATGGGTTTGTTCCTTGATGGTGTCAGCCAGCAAAATTCACATCGATGTCAATCACAGTTTTGTATGAGACTGCTGAGCAGGATGGTATCCTTTCGAAAAATAAAAATTATGCCAGCACACCAATATAAATGCCACTTAAACAGACTGGCCTTCATGGGTTGTTTTTCATCAGCGTCCAAGTGCAACAGGAACAGCTGCCAGGAGCCAGACTCCTCCACCTGAGCAGGGAAAAAGTGAACGAGACAGATTCAGAAGGGCCAGCATCTTCATACCTGGACTGTTTTAAGGTGAAAATGAGAGAGACTTGCCAAACTGAAGCTTTAGTTGCAATGCAAGTTAACTCGCTTCTCTTTGGTGCTACGTCTATACAGGTGTTGCAGAACCAGATTCTGAGAATTGGTATTGTTATTCAGTGACCCAGGGAGCTCTGGGTCTCTTGCCTGGATCCCCTGCCCCTTTCCCAAAAAAACTTTAAAATATAGAACTATTACATTAAAATATGTTGCATCACAAATGTTTGGTAAATCATGACCCATTGTGTCCATCAAGTGCATCAGGTTCTCAAGAGAACCAACCGCTGACTTATTGATTCTATATGACACCAGTCCTAAAGGATCTACACTGGCTCCCAATATGTTTCTGAGCACTATTAAAAGTGTCGGTGCTGAACTTTAAAGCCCTAAATGGTTGTATACCTGAAGGAGTCTCCATCCCCATCATTCAGCCTGGACACTGAGGTCCACCTCCGAGGGCCTTCTGGCAGTTTCCCCAAGTTACAGGGAACCAGGCAGAGGGCCTTCTCAGCAGTGGCACCCTCCCTGTGGAATACCCTCCTATCAGATGTCAAGGAGATAAATAACTATACAACTTTTATAAGACATGTATGAGGAAGTTTTAAATGTTTGATGTTTTGTTATGTTCTTATATGTGTTGGAAACCACCCAGAGTGACTGGGGAAACCCAGCCAGATGGGCAGGGCATTAATAAATAATAAAATTATTATTGTTGTTGCTATTGTTATTATTATTACTATTATTGTTAAGTTCACACTGATCTGGTATTCTATTGGGATTTTTTAATTTTACTATATATTCAACGAAGTCAAACCAAATAGTACAAAATTTGTCTTTTAAAAAATTTGTCCTCTAAATCATAGAACTGTAAAGTTGGAAGGTACCCTAAGGATCATCTAGTCCAACCCCCTGCAATGCAGGAATATGTTGATGTCCCATATGGGGATCGAACCACCAACCTTGATGTTATCTGCACCGCACTCTGACCAACTGAGCTACCCAGAGCATACAAGATCCTATTCATTTTAATGGGACTTGAGCTAGCAGTTAGCTTCCTAGTGCATTCTTTCCTTGTTTATAGGAACAAAGTACTGGACCATATCTAATCTGGACTGTTAAGTCAAGGCTTGTGAATCGGGCCCCATAAGTACCAGCTGCCTATGTCAGGAGCCTGAGGTCTCTAAGTGAGGATTCTAGCAGTGGAATCCAGAGACTTTCCTTTCTGCTCCTTCGTGGTAGCTTAAAGCAAAGGGAGCTGCTAGAACAAACTTCAGCACCATCATTGCAGATGGCCAGAAGTTGTATTTGGCTACATGGGGCCAAAAGGGCTGCTCACTCTGGTCTAGCACTACAGTCTGAGTATCTCAAAAGGTCAGGCATTTCCTTATTTATGAAATGTGTTAGACCACCCTTCCGAGAAACTCCCAGAAGAGTGTATCAGGTCAATCTCAAATCACATGTTTAAAGCAACAAGTGAACAGCAGCATGAAGATTCAGTATAAAGATATAGCAGGTCAGATTAAATCTCATTCAAGCCATATGTGGTGGAATTGTCTGTTAGTTAATGAATTCTGGAAACAGATTGGTATAGAAATATCGGGAATTGCGGGTAGGAAGGTGGAAATATCTAAATTAATGGTTCTTATTAGCCTGAGTAGCATCGAGCTAGAAACGAAAGAGGAATGAAAATGGGTAAAATTGATGGTAATTGCAGCCAGACAGGTTATAGCGAGTAATTGGAAAAATGCAGAAGAGCTAGGGGTGAACCAATGGAGGAAAAAACTGAAAAATATTATAATTTTAGAATATCTAACCGTGAAGATACACAAAATGAAAGGGTTTAAGGTCAGTGAGAAGGAGGAGGAGGATTGGTTTGAGAAGATATTGAATTATTTGGGCAGGTCTGAACAATTTGGGGCAATTAAAATGTTGAAAGTTAAATAAACCTTGTGGCGGGAGGAGTGTTAATGAATTGTACATATGGCTGATTTGAATATGTTATTATTGATTATGTATACCCAATGTATCAGCCGCCTGGCGGGTCTCACTGTGTTTTGGTTGTTGGTAAAAAAAAAAGTAATTAAAAAAAAAAATCTCATTCAAGGCAGCTATGTGCCATTATGGTCCCATCCACACTGTACATTTCAGAAATATGGCTTTCCCCAAAGAATCTTGAGAACTGCAGTTTACCCTTCTCAGAGCTATAATTCCCAGCACCCTTAACAAACTACTGTTCTCAGGATGCCCTGGGAGAAGTCATGTGCTTTAAATGTACTTTACATGCATGTTTCTACCTGAGCAAACAGCATTGCCTGGCACTGGAATGACATCATGGTTGGTGCCTGTCAAGTCTCCCTAACCAGAAAGGCCTTCTCTCCAGTCTGCATCATAGGCATCAACCAAGCTGTTCTGAGATTGACAGCTTGGCTACCTGCCTCCTGACTTGACTAACAAGTTGCCTGCAGGCCTTCAGCCCTGTTGCTGTAACACGGCCCCAGCTCTGTGTAATTAATGGTCCTTCCCATACCCTCCAACATTTCTCTGATTAAAATAGGGACCTATTGCATTATTCGGAACGCGGGTGGCGCTGTGGTCTAAACCACAGAGCCTAGGGCTTGCCGATCAGAAGGTCGGCGGTTCGAATCCCCACGACAGGGTGAGCTCCTGTTGTTCGGTCCCTGCTCCTGCCCACCTAGCAGTTTGAAAGCATGTCAAGTGCAAGTAGATAAATAGGTACTGTTCCGGCAGGAAGGTAAACGGCATTTCCGTGTGCTGCTCTGGTTCGCCAGAAGCGGCTTAGTCATGCTGGCCACATGACCTGGAAGCTGTCTGTGGACAAACGCCGGCTCCCTTGGCCTATAGAGCGAGATGAGCGCGCAACCCCAGAGTCGTCCATGACTGGACCTAATGGTCAGAGGTACCTTTACCTTTATCTTTATTGCATCATTATTATTATTATTATTATTATTATTATTATTATTATTATTAAATAAACTAATAAATAAAAAATAATAATATTATTGCTTAAAATAAAATAAAATAAAATAAATAAAATAAAATAAAATAAAATTATTATTATCATTATTATTATTATTATTATTATTATTATTATTATTATTATTATCCCAGCCACTCTGGACGTTTTCCAACATATATAAAAACATAATAAAATACTAAACATTAAAAAACCTTCCCTATACAGGGCTCTCTTCAGATGGCTCTGGGATCAGATAACTCCATACCCTCCAACATTTCTCTTATGAAAATAGGGACATCCTACGGGAAAGTGGGACATTCTGAGATTGAATCAGAAACTAGGATGGTTTCTGTAAATCTGGGACTGTCCCTGGAAAATAGGAACACTTGGAGAGTCTGCCTTCCAACACAATCCCCAAAACATTGTGTGAGTGGACAGCTCTGTCTGGAGCTAAATGTCCAGTGCTGCTTGTTAAAATGTTCTAGTCTAGACTCTGAAGACAAGGGCTAAATATGTTTTGAAGGCAGTTCAGGATGATTAGCCACAGCCTAAGCTGTCTGCAATGCTGTGCTCTTTTTGTTCTAAAGGTGAGCGAACATGTGCAGCAGTATGTTTGTGCCAGAAGGAGCGGATTTGGTCAATGAGCCAAATCTGAAAAAGAGCTGGGCTTTTAAATGCAGTTAGTGCAAAGTGTGAGAAAAGTGTGCCCTCCCATTATTCTGGACCACAACTTCTTTCAACCCTGACTATCAGCCAGCTGGGGATGATGGGAAATGTAGTCCAAAGCATCAGGAGAGCACTATTGAGGAAGGCTGGTCTCCACCTAATAAATGAATACCAACAGAGCACTTGGTCTTCCGCTGGTGTATCACAGCCTAACAAGTGAGTAATACCAGTGGAAATTCCTCATTTTACCTTCTTAAAGATCTTTGTTGTGGGAAAAGAAGGGTATGAAGAAATAAATTTATGTACAGTGTGTTCTCGAGAGGGGAAGAGAACCTAATTGTGATGGCCTGGGATTCAGATTCGGATGCTGAACCTGAAGAATCCCAGCCTGCACAGGAGTCTCCGCCTCCAGAACCAGCTGAGCCGGGGCTGGGGCTTGAGCCTGAAGGGTCCTCACCTGTGCTGGATCCTCAGGTACAGGCACCAGCTGAGTCTGCTCTGGCTCCTGAGGGGGTGGAAGACCCATTGCCTGCAGGTGCTCCACTCTCAGCCACGTCAGGGGAAGCTGAGGTTACCTCTGGGTCTGGTAACCCTCCAGCTTCTCCTGAGCTGCAGAGGCTCAGGGCAGAGAGGCGGAGGGAACTAAGTTCCCGCAGGAGGAGTGCTCGCCTCCAGGCCAGGAGAGGCGAGTCACCTGAGGATCGGGGCCACCCTGTGCCTCGAGGCAGATAAAAGCCAGCCAGCCTCTGTCCCAAGTTGCGGGAGCAACTTTGTTGATTGTCAGTTCCTGCCTGAACCCTGTCCTGCTATCCTGCCGGAGCTCCTGACCTCACCTGACTACCTGCCCTGCGTCCAGCTTCAACTTCTTCGGACTGCCTCCATACTGCACCTTTGACCTTGGACTGGATTCGGACCTCGCCTCTCAGTTAACCCACGGGACCAGCACACTAATATGGCTGCAACTGGGCCTTTGCTTATCGGTAGAGAAAGTTCCAGCCATGTTGCATGGAGAACATAAGCAGCAGAATGATGGAGAAGAGGAGGAGAAAAGAACAAAAATAAGAGTGGGTCCCACACTGAAAGTTAGGGTTAAGAGTGAGATCTGATCTGTATCTTTAAATTCTTAGATGTGCTAAGAATATTCTGTTCAGTTCTACTCTTAAGTGGTAGCACTTGGGAAAGATTACAGCAGGTGAAGTGTACTCATTAAGCCCACAGGTGAAATCACAGGTAAGCAAGAGGTGAAGAAGAAGAAGAAGAAGAAGAAGAAGAAGAAGAAGAAGAAGAAGAAGAAGAAGAAGAAGAAGAAGACACAGCCTCATCAGGCAGGCTTTATCAGGACCATGGAAAGCTCCAAGTGAGTTCTACTGGCTCCACATCTTGGGCAATGGGAAAGATGTTGTCTCAGTGAGAAGTTGCTGCTCCAAGTCCTGTTCAGCAGTTAGCCCTGACTCCTAAAGGAGATGGTGGTGCATTTACCAGGTCCTTGTCCAGTTCTACAATATAATCTCTGGTTTTTGTGACACAGAGGAGACAAAGAAGCTATTGGGGAGTTATCCTCAGAGCCTGAGGGCGTTGGAAGAGGTATGTCCCCACAGGAGGGCACAGGAGGAAATGCTGGATGTTCCTCCTTGAGGAGTCTGCATCTTCACCCTCACCAGAGCCTTCCCTGGGGCAGTAAAGTGGGTCAGGTTCAGGAGTCATGACAGGGAGACAACTTAGTTGCAGAACCTTTCACCAATTTCTCCCCATCATATTTGCTTTCCTGCTCGTTTTCATGGGTGGAAGAAAGGAAGGGACATCACAGCCAGGGAAATAATTTGAGAGACAAGCCACGTCTCTCTCGTTTCCCTCCTGCCGCATGGCAGGACATACAGGCACGTAAGACCAGACCTCTGGGCTGCGATGTGACAGCCCTAAAAGGTGTGATGCGGTCTTGGAAATGTTTAAGCCCACTGAGCTGGAGGATATGCTTTATGACAAACCCAAGCTGCAAGGAAAGAGAGACGCAGACATGCTAAATTTATTTAGTAAATCAACACTCTCCCAAAACCCAACCTAATGGAAAGAAAGATGGAAGACCTCAAAGGTCTGATCTTCATAGCTCCTGAGTTTCTTTGAGTTGGCCGTGGTATGTATTCTGGATTGAGCCTTCATTCTGCGCCTCAAAGTACCTTTCTGTCCGGTTCCTATTGGTACTGGAAAAGACTTTGTTTAATAGATCAGCTTGTGTTTGTGGAGTCATTTGCAGATGGAAATATAGAAAATCCTCATCTTTGTTATTTTATTTAACCGTAGAAGCAAAACAAACATTTAAAAGTCTTGCATTCTGATAAATAAATTATGATGAAGCAAAGAAGCACATTTTGCCCCAGAAACAACGGGGTGGCTTGCTGTTGTTGCTTTAAATTCTCAAATTTATTAAACATTAACGTGGCATACAAAGTTTTCTTACATTTGCAAAAAACATAGGACAACGGTATGCTGTACAGATGAAGAGGTAATTAACAATAAGCAGAGGTAAGTAACACAGAAGGCTGATCGCCAAAGAATTGATGCTTTTGAATTATGGTGCTGGAGGAGATTGAGAGTCCCATGGACTGCAAGAAGATCAAACGTATCCATTCTTCAGGAAATCAGCCCTGAGTGCTCACTGGAAGGACAGATCCTGAAGCTGAGGCTCCAATACTTTGGCCACCTCATGAGAAGAGAAGACTCCCTGGAAAAGACCCTGATGTTGGGAAAGATGGAGGGCCCAAGGAGAAGGGGACGGCAGAGGACGAGATGGTTGGACAGTGTTCTCAAAGTTACCAGCATGAGTTTGACCAAACTGCGGGAGGCAGTGGAAGACAGGAGTGCCTGGGGTGCTCTGGTCCATGGGGTCATGAAGAGTTGGACATGACTGAATGACTAAACAACAACAACAACAAGTAACACACACACACACGAGTTTCACTAAGCATGTTCATATCCATGTATTCTTGTATAAAAAGATTGTGTGAATAATTGCCATTTCCTTTATGTTCTGTTTCAGGAGAAGATCAGTTCTCTACAACTGGAGAAATGTATTTGACACATCTAGCTTTGGTCCAGGCATTTTAATACATTTTAATACATTCATAAATGGATTCCAAATGGCAAAGAAAAAGTACATTGGCTTTGCTTTCCCCTTGGCTAAATTTGCAGTAAATATCCATTTTTTCTGCAATACTGTTGTTCCAAAATCTGTGGAGCCACACATCCAAAATAAGTGTACCTGACAGTTTCAAACTTTTTTCTGTCTCCAGCCTTACAGGAATGATTTGTTTTTGACATCTTCATTCTTCCACCTCCTATATATTCAGAAGTGCCAACTGAGTGATATGGTTTGCTTTGTAATCGCAGTGATCTCCTTAAAAATCATGGTCCAATGTGATGCATTGGCCAGACATTCCCAACACTTATGTATTTATGAGCTCCATAACCTATACTGTATATAACAGTTATAACACTCAGAACTGAACTAGGTGGCATTTAGTGGAGTTAGGTACCAGCAATGGATCCTTCTTAAGGAACATTCTCTGGCCATTGCAGAGACAGATTTTACAGGTTGTTTATTCCACAAGTTAGTCCAGGCATCATCTTGTACAACTTGTCCAATATCATGGACAAGTAACGAATAAAAGAATTTGCTGTTTTGTCAGCTGGAAAGGAATATATCCTGGAAGCCAGACCTTAAGTAGTATGCTCAGATTCTACTATAAGATATTCAGACCTGGTGAGGGATATTGCATTCTTTCTCTTAGCTTGTAAAATTGTAAAATGATGAACCTGGTAAAAATTAAAGCTCAAATATACCGTAAATTAATGGCTACCGAAAGGCCCCCAGACCGACTATGAAAAGAGGCAAGGTAAAATGTTAAAATATATTTTGAGGGAAGGTTTCAGAATGGAGTTTGCACATACCTGAGCAATCACTACTACTATCACTGCTGAAGTGCTTGATTCCATGGGTTTTGAGAAATAAAAGTAAGCTAAGAACTGGGGGTATTGTGACCCTCTCAATGTTGTTCGACTCCCATCTTCCCATATCATTGACTATGCTAGCCCTTGACTTAAGAGGATCCCAACTCCACCAACATGTTGTCAGTAGATTAATGCCACTGGTGGTTACACAAGGACACACCAGTCTGTGCCACGTGTCAACCACAAGAAGAAAAACGGGGCATCTTTGGCTGCAGGGAACCTGGTGCCCCACACAGACCCATTCAAAGAACAGCAATAATCGCTTATTTCCTCTCCTGATTGGTTTGGAGGATCATACCATGGAAAGCATAAACATGAAGTTTGTTTTTCAAGCCAGAGTATATTTTCTTTCGAATGCCCTGGTTATTTTGACTGAAAATAACGGAAGGTGTGAAATGTCTTCTTTTGGCACCAAGGAAGTCTCACCTGGCTCCCTTCAATGTCGCAGTCTGAAGTGTGGAGACAATGTCCAAGGTTCCATTGCTTGTGGGTGGGGTGATTTGCCTCTTCCATCCTCTGTCCCAGTGAGTGTTAACAACTTTCCACCCACTTGGCTTCCTAAGCTATAATTCTCAACCTCGCTGTGTCCTGCCCCTGCAGAGAATACTGCTTTTGTGACCTTTGAGGACAGGTGGGTTTGTGGGTTGTTAACTCAGCTATATATTCCAAAATAGACTATTGAGAAAAGCAACCTCCTCTGGGCATGAGGGTGTAGGTGGCATAAATATATTTCACTGCAGAAAATAAGTTTCTGATAGTTCTCAACGTTATTTATTTACTGCTTTATTCTTTTTGTTGGTGGTGATAATGGATTCTTTCTGGCAGTAGCAATTGGTGCCTTAAACATCTAGTACAGGGGTCAGCAAACTTTTTCAAAAGGGGGCTGGTCCACTGTCCCTCAGACCTAGTGGGGGGCCGGACTATTTTTTTGGGGTGGTGGTGAATGAATTCCTATGCCCCACAAATAACCCAGAGATGCATTTTAAATAAAAGGACACATTCTACTCATGTAAAAGCATGCTGATTCCTGGACTGTCTGTGGGCCGGATTTAGAAGGCAATTGGGCCAGATCCGGCCCCCGGGCCTTAGTTTGCTTACCCATGATCTAGTAATGCCAGCAAAGACATTCCTTCATCTTCTCCAATCATGAGCCCCTCAGTAAATGACACTTTGGTTGTCATGTATGAAGGCCACTCAAAAAAAGCAGCCCTACAGGATCTGACCAAAGGCCTATTTAGTCCAATATTCCAAAACCTCCAACATTTCTCTAATGAAAATAGGGATGTCCTGTTCAATAACAATTTTATTATTTATACTCCACCTATCTGACTGGGTTGCTCTAGCCACTCTGGGTGGCTTCCAAAATATATAAAACAATAAAACATTTAAAAAACCTTCCCCATATAGGACTGCCTTTAGAAGTCTTCTAAAGGTTGTGTAGTTACTTATCTCCTTGGCTCGAGCGTCGCATAATACCATATGCTCCAATATTTCTCTGATGAAAATAGGGATGTATTTAGGAAAAGCGGGACGTTCCAGGATCAAATAAGAAACTGGGACGGCTTCTGTAAATCTAGGACTGTCGTGGAAAATAGGGACACTTGGAGGGTCTGATATTCTGTTTCCATAGTGGATAATAGGGTTGCCATATGTCCAAACATTACTGGGCTTTCAAAGGCAGAATTGACATCCGGGGCGAAAGGCAGAGTATCTTGGGGTATCATGGTTTTTATTTTTTTAAACCCTAACCTCTTCTGTTCATGTTCCTCAGCAGCTGGCATTCATTCGGAACCATGCTGTCTCCAATATTGGAGGTACTGTATTGCCATTACAACTTGGAGCCATTAGAAGCCTCACCTGCCATGATTTGCTCTAATTCCCTTTTAAATCCATCGAAGTTGGTGGCCATCACTACTACATCTTGTGATAGCGGAACCCATCATTCAACATGTGATGTTTGATGAAGTGCCTACAGATTATAATTGACACAATTGCCGTAAATATTAATGCTGCAAGTCCAAAGTCCGGCTTTCTAAGAAACCATTCCTTTGCCAAAACCTTTTCTCATATGTTAACCAGCATTCAGAACATGATACAGTGGTACCTCAGGTTAATAACTTAATTCGTTCCGGAGGTCCATTCTTAACCTGAAACTGTTCTTAACCTGAAGCTAATGGGGCCTCCCGCTGCTGCCGCGCCGCTGGAGCATGATTTCTGTTCTCATCCTGAAGCAAAGTTCTTAACCCGAGGTAATATTTCTGGGTTAGCGGAGTCTGTAACCTGAAGCGTATGTAACCTGAAGCATATGTAACCCGAGGTTTTGTTATTTAGTTATTTAGTCGTGTCCGACTCTTCGTGACCTCCTGGACCAGAGCACGCCAGGCACTCCTGTCTTCCACTGCCTCCCGCAGTTTGGTCAAACTCATGCTGGTAGCTTCGAGAACACTATCCAACCATCTCGTCCTCTGTCGTCCCCTTCTCCTTGTGCCTCCATATTTCCCAACATCAGGGTCTTTTCCAGGGAGTCTTCTCTTCTCATGAGGTGGCCAAAGTATTGGAGCCTCAGCTTCACGATCTGTCCTTCCAGTGAGCACTCAGGGCTGATTTCCTTCAAAATGGATAGGTTTGATCTTCTTGCAGTCCACGGGACTCTCAAGAGTCTCCTCCAGCACCATAATTCAAAAGCATCCATTCTTTGGCGATCAGCCTTCTTTATGGTGCAGCTCTCACTTCCATACATCACTACTGGGAAAACCACAGCTTTAACTATACAGACCTTTGTTGGCAAGGTGATGTCTCCGCTTTTTAAGATGCTGTATTTTAGAATCAAAAGAACAACTCGAATGTCGCGGACAGTTGGGAAGGTTAATGTTAAATGGTAGGAAATGCATAAAATGTTCAAGCTGACCTTCATTTTACCCCCAAATCTTAGTGGCCCTTCCTGCATCCTGCATTCCTTCCCCACCCTTCCTTCCTAAACGAGCAACCAAGGCTGATCCTTGTGACCCTGGCTTCACCCGTTCCAGCTTCCTAGTGCAGCAGAGGCCCTGTGTCTGTTTCACAGGCAAAGATCTATAAAGGTTTAGCCACGTCCTGTGTTTAGGCTCTTCAGCTGGAGTTAGCTGGGAAAGCTAACCTAAAGCCCACATAAGAAATCTTCTGGGAAGGAATAAGGAAATACGGCTGATTTTAAACTGGTCTAGGCTTCCAACATGTAAGAGACGCTGACGGCCTACGTTAGTAAGTAAGTAGTTTAGAAGCTAGCAGCAACCGCTTACGTATTTTCACTGCAAAACAGGCAACCCCACATTTACGCAGAGGTTATGTTCCAAGGCACCGCAAACATCAGTGAAATCACTTATACAGTGGTACCTCGGGTTACATACACTTCAGGTTACATGCGCTTCAGGTTACAGACTCCGCTAACCCAGAAATAGTACCTCGGGTTAAGAACTTTGCTTCAGGATGAGAACAGAAATCGTGCTTCGGCGGCACGGCAGCAGCGGGAGGCCCCATTAGCTAAAGTGGTGCTTCAGGTTAAGAACAGTTTCAGGTTAAGAACGGACCTCTGGAACAAATTAAGTACTTAACCAGAGGTACCACTGTATTTGAAACACCATTGGAAAAAGCCTGCAAGCCCCCCATTCTAACCACCGCCCCATTCTGCCCCTTTTCGTGATGTTTCTAGGTTGGGGGGGGAGTAACACATACCCTCCAACATTCCACTGATGAAAATCGGGATGTGGGTCTTTTGGTGCTGTGCTCTCACAGGTGCCAGCTGGTTGGCACAGGAGTGTGGCATCAAAACAACACATTCCAGGATCCAGTCAGAAGCCAGGAGGGCTTCTGCAATTCTGGGATGTCCTTGGAAAATCGGGAGGGTTAGAGGATACTGTTAAGTTGAGGATAAATATATCAGACGACACAGCGATTCTTCAAACAGCTGTTGTTTATTCACAGGCCAGAACAGAACTGGGCTGAAGGGTTCAGTCAGCCTGCTTATATAGAGCTCAACTACAAGGCAACAGTAACAACTTTCTGTAACTATCCAATCACTGAACGTCACTTTCAATTCCTTATTTGCATTTGTGGACCTGAGTGAAAACTATTTACAGTATCCCCCTGCTGGCCCAGGGAGAGAACTTCAGTACATAACAGATACAATACCATGTTCTGCATATTTTTTGAATAAAACAAACTGTTTTGTTTAAAGTTCAGTTTGTGCCATTTGATCCAAGGGGATTCTATTCAACCTTTATTACCGTACCTTCCCCCCCACATCCTTGCCTTGGGCCTTTTAGCCAAACAACAGTATAGTCCTACTACGCTCTATTCAGCAGGTAGTGACAGCTATCAACCGGGCTATTCAATTGTGGGTTTAATACCAATATCAAAGGTGGGGCACTTAGAAGCCCAGGTAAACTAATCTTCTCAGAATCATAGTAAACGGGAGATACGTAGCCGCTCCAGCAACATATCTCTATTTCCTCGCATCCAGAAACCCAAGAAGGGCTTTCACTCTTGCTAGAAGCTCGGCCTTGCCCTCACCGGTTCTGGAAGGCTCCTATAGAAGAGTCCCTTACGCACAGAGACTTTGCGCCTGCCCATTAGGGGAACTAGGAAGCCCCAAACATATATTTTTTAGATGTCCTTTTTATGTTGAGATTCGTAGAGACACCACTGATCCTTTCCTGAAGAGGCTCGCCGGTCTTTCAGACAGGTCTAAACTTAATTCTTTCCTCCTAGGCAAAGATCACAAGACGACCTGGCTGGTAGCCAGATTCTGCGCCCAGATTTGTAGGCACAGATCATCCTCTAGAATAAAATAGCTTACTAGGGAAATGCTGAAGTCACCCTTTGGGGCACCTTAGGGTCAATTTTTATGGTAGCCCAAATCTCAGTTGTATGGGTGTATGTATATATCTCAATTTTAACTCATGAGCTATTGCTGCAATCTGCTCGTGATTGTATATTTCATCTTTATGAACGCTGTTTTTATTGTGTTATGGGAGCTGGTCTTTGACCATAATAAATTATCTTTAAAAAAAAATCTAATCTTTTTAGTGTCTGGGGTGGTGGTGGTGGAAGGGTACACATTTTGAACCATGGTCTACTATCAGTTGGGGCAGCAGGATCTCTCTCTAAGCTGGTTTTGGTAACAGCTGCCAGACAAAGGAGCCGCAGCCTCTTATTTGGTCTGTGAGAACATCTGCATGATCCTGCTCTGATAGGTTGACTCTGGCCTTCTCCTGGTTGCCCGAGAACTATAAATGCTTCTAGGGTCTTGTTGACAAATGGCAATCGCAGAGATCCTATGTCAGCTGCAAGTCAGGGCCTCCCCACTCCCTAGAGAGGGAGAAAATTAATGATGACACAAGGATCAGTGTCTTTGTAGCGGAGACTGGGCTTCCATTCTTCCAACTGCCTTGAAGGCTCCTTTGGAGACATGTGGCCCAATATAAATCTCATAAAACACACAAGCAAATAAATTAGATCACTATCAGCTAGAAATGGGTGAGTATGTCAATACTGGTTTCTCTCAGTTTCTATTTTCCCCCAAGCTTAAATATACTTTTCCACATTTCCATATCAGTTTGTGATTTTAATAATAATAATATCCTCATGAAAATTCACCAGCACTTTAGGACGAATTTATGCTAATATACACATTTTTGCATGTATATGGTTGAAATCTCAATTTACTCTACAAGATGTACTATATATATGTAATGTATTGTAAGACTATTACTAAAGCCTGTTATATTGGGAAAAAATAAATAAATAAAGTAACCACCAATACATACATCCATTTCAGTTTAAACATAAAAGTCTATATGTTGCTTTGGAAAGTGTGGATTAAGAAAAAATTGCCTGTAAGTGCCAACTAAATTGAATCTCTCATCCCACCCCTAACCTCGTCCCCAGGCTATCTGGTTGGTCTCAACCAGGCCCTATGAAAGGCTGTCTACCATCCACCCACCACCCCCTGGTACAGAGAAAGTCTTAGAAACCCCCTTTCTTAAAAACCAAGAGACAATACAGCTTCTGCACGTGCAAAACATTTCTGGGTCTGAGAATTCAATGGGGAGGGGAGTCTGTGGTTACCTACGTGCGGTTTCCTCCATTCATGCTTTATTTAGCATCATGGGATGGATTTGGGTCTCGTGTGTGCCAATGTTACGCTGCCCTAACGCAGTTTCTGTCCGTTTGCACTGGTGCACGCTAGTGACAGCAGAATCGAGCAGTGTGTAATGGTGTCAAAGGCAAAGCCTGGAGACAAGGAAGCCTGTGTCTGGGAGGAAATATAAATAGAAAGCATTTTGTTCTGCCTTCTGCCGGGGGGATGAGGCAAAGCCACCTCGGAGGTTAAATAAATGATTGGGGCATGTAACAGAGAATCTATTCATGCCTATGCATTAACGCCTGTTTGTAGAGGGTGTAATGTCATTAATGGGGAGTTTGGTGAGTGGGCCTTGGCCTAGGGAAAGCTGTCATCAAGTTCCCTATCGCAGCCCATCTTCAGGTAGGTTTGCATGTGCAAAACTGGGCTTATGTCTATGTGGAAGCACCTGAATCTCCACTGCCCACATCCAAAAGCAGTGATGTTTGTACTGGTGTATCTTTAATAGATATGGGCAACCCTTGTCCATTTCAGTTTCTCGTGTTTACAATCTTAAATTCAGTTCTCCACATTTTGAAACATTTTGCTTTTTTCTTTTAAGTCCTCATAAAAATTCATCACTGTTTTAGTGTGGATTTCTCCTATTGTACAGCCTTTTTTGCCTAACATCCGTATTTTTGCAAAGCAGTTTTCCTCAATTTAATGCATTTTGCCCGTTGTTTTCACCAGTATATGCATTTTCCCCAAGACTAATACTATTAGGAAGGTCACCTGGTGAGCATTCAAGCTACTCTCATTCCAATTTCTGGCTGATATTACATCAATGAAAATTTGGAGGTTTGCATAGGAGACAGTTAACAGGTCCATAAAGGCTGCCGAAAGTTGGTCAAACCTACTAGCCAGGTCTAACCAGGTACTAAACCAGTGTTTCCCAAACTTGGGTCTCCAGCTGTTTTTGGACTACAACTCACATCATCCCTAGCCAGCAGGACCAGTGATGATGGGAATTGTAGTCTGAAAACAGCTGGAATCCCAAGTCTGGGAAACACTGTACTAAACCTACTAACCAGGTACCTTCCTTTGTTACAGATATTGCTGTTTGACTGCTTAGAATAGCAGGAGAGGAGGTGGAACTTGCTTATGTGTTCTGAATGGGTAAAGGTAAAGGTAAAGGGACCCCTGACCATTAGGTCCAGTCGTGATCAACTCTGGGGTTGCGGCGCTCATCTCGCTTTATTGGCCGAGGGAGCCGGTGTACAGCTTCCAGGTCATGTGGCCAGCATGACTAAGCTGCTTCTGGTGAACCAGAGCAGCGCATGGAAACGCCGTTTACCTTCCCGCCGGAGTGGTACCTATTTATCTACTTGCACTTTGAGGTGCTTTCAAACTGCTAGGTTGGCAGGAGCAGGGACCGAGCAACGGGAGGTCACGGGGATTCAAACCGCCGACCTTCTGATCAGCAAGTCCTAGGCTCTGTGGTTTAACCCACAGCACCACCCGTGTCTGAATGGGTAGAAAGCAGGTTTGTCAAGATCACTGAGATCTGTGTGTGCCAAGAAAACAACAGAAGGCGCAGGTTTGGGGGGAAGAGGCAGAGAAGGCCGAGCTGAGTTTTGTGGTACATAAGCAAAAGGCGGGTGCTTTGGCATGGCAGTTTATTGCCAATTCAGTGGTGTTCATGCAAACACAGTTTGCATATTGTCCAGATCACATTGTCCTCATTGAAAAATTTCCCATTTAATCTGGGTTTACTGTTCTGCTGAAAATCTGTTACGGAAGAAGAAGAAGAAGAAGAAGAAGAAGAAGAAGAAGAAGAAGAAGAAGAAGAAGAAGAAGAAAGTTGGGTGGGGACGGTAAATCCAGATTAAACGAGATAGAGCGAATATCAGGTGGCATTTTCATGAGGAGAGCATTGTGTGAAACTTGCAACAGCACTGAATCCACAATGAATTTCCACGTAGAAGTTTGCCTTTCTCTGGAGATCTGCTGCAGCAGCAGTGGACTTGGTTTGTGGCAGGGTGTTACATCTGTGCTGTGCCCTTTTGTGATTGCCTAACAACCACAGGCTAAGGTGCCTCCTCTCAGTGTGAGAGGAGATTTGAAGATTTGATATTTATAGTGGACTGCTAGATAAAACTGAGACAAAGGAGCACCCACACATCTGACCCACAACTGAATTCCTTGCGCCCCTCCTCTCCTTCACCCCACAAACAAGCAGGTGTCATTGTGGTACCTTAAAGGTAGGAAGGTGACGTCAACAACTCCACCGCCCATAGTCTGTCACCAGCTGTTGACTTCTTGGGAGCCCCTAGAACCAAAGGGAAATATGTAGGATCTGTAGCGCGAGGCCTGTGAAAGGCTTCCTATAATCCCTGCCTTAGCTGCCCAGAGGAAGATAAACAGCCCAAACATAGGCCAGTGAATTACTGTTAATATTATGGAGACCATAAATAGCCAAGTGAAGAGAGAAAGCCACTGGCTGTACCACAGAGTGGTAGGAAGCTCAAACAGAATAATATTTAAAGAAGCAGCCCCACCTCATTAACGAAGGATGAAGGCCAGTATGGCTGGCACTGCAGTTTAGTCAGGCAGGCAAACAGCTGGGGTGTGCGATGCTGGGAAATCAGCTTAGCTTGGCATGAGGACAGGGGCATGCAGTACTGCCAACTTAACTGGCTAGTGGGCACAGAAGAGCCCATTAGCTGCAAAGCTGGCATTGATAGGTAGGATTCAAAGAAGAGGCTCACTTCACTCTTCCACTCAGAAAGATGCATATATATTGTCTTGACCAGAACCCCAAACAATAGGTAAGCACCTTCCTTTCAAAAGGTAGGGAAAGGTCTTTTAATATTGCCTCCAGGTTTCCTTTCCCCAGAGAGGGATGGGATCATGATCTCTAGGCAAAGGTGATGGTCTTGCAGGGGAGGCAAGGCTAGAGGTTGGGGAATCTGTTGGTTTTGGTTTCTCTCCATTTTTAATTTTCCCGATCAAAACCACAGCTCTCCACATTTTCACATCGGCTTGCAATTAAAAGGGAGGGAAAGCACTTTATCCCAGCATATGCATTTTCGTACACATAATTTTGCTGGGAGCTGCATTGTCAAATTCAGCGCCGTGCAAATTTTGAACATGTTTCAGTTCACATCTTTTTTTCAGAAAGTACAGATTATGTAGGGTTTGTTTTTAAATGGGAACTGAATCTAATTTCTCCCCAGTCCATAGCCAGTGCACACTGCCTCTGTCTTGAATGATGTTGTCACTGCCTGTATTCTGGCAGATGGAAGGCAGGCTGCATAGTCTTACCCCACTCTGATGGGCACTGACCGAGCATCTAACATGCGCATGCAATTTTTCAAGACATACCTCAGCCTCTCTCACTGGGCACAGTTTGGAAACGGCTGTTCTCATAAGCAGGAAGCACAACAAGGGAAAGGAACAGCACTAAGACCAACTTTTGTTAAGCGTCATGGTGCTTCAGGGAGAGAGTACCTAAAATAAAAGCAAAAAAATCGGAAGGGGTAAAAATGTGAAGAAGCAGAGATTAGCTCCTGCATTCATTCTCTGGGCTGTTGTTATGTTCTGAGTTGAATAGGATCCAAAATGTTTTGGTTTTTTTTAATATTTTTATGGAGTTTCTTTTCTTAGGTTCATATACACAAGATAGAAATAAGAAAGTACAAGAAACAAATACAAAGAAAAATAATAGAAAAAAAGGTTATTTCAATCCAACTTTCAATAATTTTTTCAATATTCCAAATAGACTTCCCCACGTCCTCCAGACTCTGCATTCTTTGCAATAAAAGTTTCAGCAAATTGTTACGAATAGGATCCAAAATGCAGCAGTCTGATTGGTCCTAGAACAGTAGGATTCAGAATGCAGCAGTCTGATTGGTCCTAGAACAATAGGATCCAGAATGCAGCAGTCTGATTGGTCCTAGAGCAGTGGGATTCAGAATGCAGCAGTCTGATTGGTCCTAGAACAGTAGGATTCAGAATGCAGCAGTCTGATTGGTCCTAGAACAGTGGGATTCAGAATGCAGCGGTCTGATTGGTCCTAGAACAATAGGATCCAGAATGCAGCAGTCTGATTGGTCCACAGGAGCCACCCAATCCAACTCCAGGTGAAAGTGACTCCGCAACCTGATTGGCCTACAGGAGAATCCCAGAATTAGCCAATCACCGGGGGGGGGGGGCATTGTGTAAATAATGAATATAAAGCAGGCATTTCGGGGGAACTTCTATTCCTCACTACTATAAACTGAATAAAGAGCATGAAATCCACACTCGACTCCGAGTATATTTCAGCTGTATATATCCTCAGCATCTACAACTGCACAGCTTTACCATGGAATAGAATTTCAGATAAGGGGATAAATATTTGAGAGGGGGAAGCTTGAAAGGGGAATGCCTGTCCTCTGCTTATAAAAAAAAGTGATTTGCATTATAGCTATGCCCTGTGCTCCCTATTACACCCTCCCTTCTTCCCCCCAAGCTAAAAAAAGCTCTACTTTGAGGAAGAGGGAGGGATGGGCCTTCTTCCAGAGAGAGGAGACTCTTTTTTTGTACTATAAGATTAAAAGCACACATCTGTAAGGTTATTAGGTACTATATTTACTTCACATATTCATTAAGCTTGGGGCATTATTTTTAAGCCCCCTGAGTATCAACTAATAACAGAAACAACTGAAGCCTTTGAACTTGTAATTCATCATGCCACATAGCCTGATAGCTACATTAGTGAAAATGAAAAATATATGTGCATTACTGACAGAATCAATAATGAAAAGATCATATTTTTCTTTGGGTTTCCTTTGTAAGGTATCGGAATGGTCAATGTAATGTAAGTCACACCTGCCAAAATATTTTATATATATATATATATATATATATATATGCTTTCGTAGCAAAACCTGCATATATATATATATATATATATATATATATATATAAAATATTTTGGCAGGTCCCTGGGTTTTTAAATAAGTCCACAAAGGCTAAGATATCTGTACTGTGAACTTCTACAGTTTATGTTTCAAATTAATAGCAGCAAATATTTTAAACCACAACTGTTATTTCATTCTGATAATGATCTGTCTGACCAACTTGAAATCTCTCTCTCTCCTTTCAGTTGCCACCTACAAGATGGGCTCTTACTTTGTTTCAACACTAAGCAAGCAAGCAAACCAGTTTGCCCCTTTCCTACGTTATTAGATTCCAACCCCTTTGAGAGAAAAAGAGGGGAGTGACATTCCCAAAGGGAATGTATTTACAATGGAAAAGGTCCAAATAGCTGGCAACTGGAATGTCGTCGTTCGCCCCCCCCCCCCAACCCACAGTGTCCTGATAGACTTCCTTGTGAGCCTGGTGACCTCACACAAAGCTGCCCTTCTATTTTTGCACAGCAGGCTAAGGAATGCTGGCGGGAGGGATGCAAGCTAGCCAGAGCTCTGAGAGGCCAGTCTGAGCCAGCTTATGCTCACACAGGGTCCTGTGGCTTCAATGGTGACTGGGCTTACTGGAAATTAGTGGGGTTGGATGAGACAACAAGATTCCACCCTGAACGAGAGAGAAGGTGGCTGGCTGGTGGCAAGGGGAAGAAGGAGAGCAGGATGTGTACTTTGGCATCCTGGGAATCTGGAAGGCATTTTGCTGCATCAGGTAGCATAAGGTCTTCTAAACCTAGGCAGGGAATTGGAGATTTCAGTAGCTTTCTCTAAAGTAAGAAGCCCAGGAGGGGGTTGTTCATTGGATGGTCAGGGTAATTTGCTACAGGATTTCTTAGAGCCGGTCCCATCCCCATGGGGATTTCTACAGAAGTGTGGTTAGTGATTGCGTTGTAGAATTCATGGCATTTGACAAAGCCAGGTCTGACTGGCAGATATCCCATGGTGGCTGGTTGCACAAATCTCTGGTTTTACCCGCCTTGTTTTCATTAGGCAAAGAAATAATAAAATGATGGTAATAATAATATGGTAATCCTTCTTCCAAATCAGGGTGATGCTGAAGGGTTTTTTATGCTCGTATTTTGTTTAGATTTTTTTTGAAGAAGAGAAAGATGAGGCAGATGAGACTATACAATAATAATCAGCCGCCTTTCCTAACCTGGTGCCCTTCCAATGTTGCTGGGCTGCAACGCCCATACAGTAGTACCTAGGGTTAAGAACTTAATTTGTTCTGGAGGTCTGTTCTTAACCTGAAACTGTTCTTAACCTGAGGTACCACTTTAGCTAATGGGGCCTCCCACTGCCACTGTGCCGCCCCTGCGCAATTTCTGTTCTCATCCTGAAGCAAAGTTCTTAACCCGAGGTACTATTTCTGGGTTAGCAGAGTCGGAAACCTGAAGCGTCTGTAACCCGAGGTACCACTGTACAGTCATACCTCGGGTTACAGACGCTTCAGGTTGCATTTTTTTGGGTTACGGACCTGCCAAAACCCGGAAGTACCGGAATGGGTTACTTCTGGGTTTCGGAGGTCGCACATGCACAGAAGCGCTAAATCACGCTTTGCACATGCACAGAAACACCGAATCGCAACCCGCAAGTTGAGAACGTGCGGGTTGCGAATGTGCATCCTGCACAGATCATGTTCGCAACCCAAGCGTCCACTGTAATTGGTTCCCCCCCCAAAAAAAACCCCCGAACTTGTATGATAGTTTTAGTATATACAGAAAAACAAAAAGAGGCAGGAGAAAAGAATCCCTACGCCTTTAAAAAAAAAACCACTTAATCCATCAAACACAGTATTTCACATCCCATCTGAATTATAAAAAAAAAATATTTAAGTCCATATCAAGATAATAGAAAGGGGTTAGTTTAAAAAAAACAAATAAACAAATAAAAGCACATTAAAACTATGGTTACAAATTAATATATTGGAAGATAATCAGACCCAAAAGGCAAATGGGCATTTGAGGTCGACTGGTACAACCAGGAGGAGTAAAATAAGTCAATAAGGGCCAGCAAGATTCTGGGTGACAGGAGACGGCCAGGTGTGGGGAACTCCCTGGTCCTGAATGGGGTAACTGTGCCCCTAAAGGACCAGGTGCACAGCCTGGGAGTCATTTTGGACTTAACAGTTGTCCAAGGAGGCACAGGTCAATTCTGTGTCCAGGGCGGCTGTCTACCAGCTCCATTTGGTACACCGACTGAGACCCTACCTGCCTGCGCACTCGCCAGAGTGGTAGATGAGCTGGTTATCTCCCGCTTGGACTACTGCAATGCACTCTGTGTGGGTAATCCCTAGTTTGCCTAACCCAGCGCTGTGATAGCCTGCAGATCTAAATCTGCGACAGCTGATTCACACATGCAAGAAATCACTTGCATTTCAACTATATAGGGCATGTATATATGAAACAGCTGAAACTCTAGCAGAGGTCATCAGTTCACGTGTAAGAAACGTCCAAAGCAATTCACCCTCAAAATGCTGTTTTCTTTCAACTTGTGCTTTGCACATTATCACAACAAATATTTGCTGCAGGTTTTAGGTTGATTGTCCCCGATTTCTTTCCTGCTTGCAAATTTCAACACAGTCCAGGGAACATTTGACTCTGATTATTCCTAATTATTTTCCTCTTGGCATTCTTCTTACATTTCATAACCTTCTAATCTCATCTGAAGTCATCTTCCCAAGCAGCTGGGCACCAAAGCATGTGCTGTTGCCAAAGTCCCTCGAAATCAGTAAGACTGCCCAGAAGAGCTTAATGGGAATTTATTCCAAAAGCCCTCTTCAAAAATCTGATGCATTCTGGTCCTAATTAATGAATGTGGTAACTATAGTAGATCCTTAAAGATCTGAACATGTTGAACTCCCCACCACCACCAAAAAAATCTGCTGAAGCAGGAATATATCCTTCTTCTATCACAGAGAAGAAACAGGTTAAAAATTGAAATAATGATGCTTTAGTAGTGCACATTCCAGAAATGCAGCCATATTACGTGTCAGCAGTTCATTTTAATAATAAGTGGTGCTGGGGCTCAAACTTGCTTGGAAGGCCTATTCCCACATCTGCATGCTGTGGTTAGTCAACAATAATGGAAAAACACTCTGAACATGTTCAGGTGACCTAAATCTAAGTCCTGCGTTGAAAATGCTGACAAATCAGAGGAGTAGGGAGTTAAAGAGATCATATTTCATTAGATACTTTGCCAGATTTATTGACATTTCAATTTTCATTGTATAATAAACCTGTCATATATACTGTACTGTATTATCCATTGACTTCTGAATACCTGAGCTTCGCATCTTGTCTAATTTCCTTCAGATACAAATTTTGTAGCTGATAAAGGCAGCCATCCAAAAATAAGTAAATATACATAGGATTGCACCATTCATATATGGAACTTCTACTTGGGTCCTTCAGATTATACTCTTTGCTTGTTGACACACAAAACTTTATCACTCGGTTTAAGATAGTGAAGTAGAACAAAATAGGTTTTGGGAGGTTTCCCAGATTCCTCCTGGTTCGTTTTCTAGGTGCGTTACCTAGGTGCTCAGCAGAATTAGTGGGTACTGACAGCTTTTATTTTTGGCTGATAGAGGTCAGTGCTAAAACTGGAGAGTCTAAATCTATTTAAGGTCATGCCTGGTCTCTGCCTGAAGTAGGGATGGATGCATCAGTCTACTGCCTGCCTGTATTGTTTCTGCAAGTGTTCATTCATAAATCCATTCCCTTTCATTTATTTTGCAAGAAAGAAAAGGTGGTATTTAAACCAATTTTTACTCAGAGTAGACCCATTGAAATTCATGGCCCTAACTTCGTCATGTTAATTAATTTCAGTGGCTCTACTTTGAGTAAAACTTTGATAGATACCACCCTACAGTACCTGAAACTGAATAAGCTTCTTGTAGAACAGGATTGACTCCAATTCTTATCAGCCCCAGCAAGGACTGATGGGAGTTGGAGTCCAATAATATCTGGAAAGCACAGGGAGCCGGCGTACAGCTTCTGGGTCATATGTCCAGCATGACTAAGCCACTTCTGGTGAACCAGAGCAGCGCACGGAAATGCCATTTACCTTCCCGCCGGAGTGGTACCTATTTATCTACTTATACTTTTGATGTGCTATCGAACTGCTAGGTTGGCAGGAGCAGGGACCTAGAAATGGGAGCTCACCCCGTCGCGGGGATTTGAACCGCCAACCTGATCGGCAAGTCCTAGGCTCTGTGGTTTAACCCACAGCGCCACCCGTGTCCCTTAATAATAGTCTAGGATGTCCCTATTTTCATGGGAGAAATGTTGGTGCGTATGCCACTGCCCTCATTTTTATTGTGTCCAGGTAAATATACGGTTGATAATAGTCACTCTCTGGGCTAGTCGCCCAGTCCAATTCAAATTCCCAGGTTTTCTGCATGGGGACTTGAGCGAGAAAGAAGCTGTTCACCATTTCTGGAGATGGCTTTTTGGTGGCTTGCGGGGATACATTACAAACCTGAGCAGACGCCGAGATGCAAGGAAGCATGCATGCACACAGTCTCCGTCCCTCTTTAGCTTTAGCTTTGAGGGAAAACTGAGGCATTCTGTCCCAGGAGCTGAATGACCTCTTGATCCTTTTGCAAGGGCATGGCTTAGCCGAGGACAGCTCTCCGGGCAGGCCTGCATTCCTGGCATTCCCAGCGCCAAACCGACGACGCATTCCTGTCCCAAGTAGGCCGGCTTGTGTGCTTCTGCCTCCGAAGTCGGTGGTGCGAGGTTGCTAAGGAACCGGCCTTCCCCTCAGACAAAGGGCCCACTGTCTGGTGTGCTTCTGAAAGCACAAGCAAATGAAAGGCCCAAAGGTTCAACGAGGGAGAAGGAATTGGGGACCGCGTATCCCCTTTCACGTCCTCCGACTTAGTTAACATCTTCACTGGGAGTCGGCCAGAGATGCGGGGAATCAGCATCTTCTTTCCCACAGATTCAAAGAAGGGCAAACCTAAATGTGCGCCCTTTATTTTCAACTCTGCTTTTTTAAAGCACATAACCTGCAAATGCTGTGATGATGATGATGATGATGATGATGATTAATTATTTATACCCCGCCACTCTGGGCGGCTCCCAATAGAGTGTTAAAAACAATACAGCCTTAAATATTAAAAACTTCCCCAAACAGGGCTGCCTTCAGATATCTTTTAAAGATAAGATAGCTACTTATTTCTTTCACATCTGAAGGGAGGGTGTTCCACAGGGTGGGCGCCACTACTGAGAAGGCCCTCTGTCTGGTTCCCTGTAATCTCACTTCTTGCAGCGAGGGAACCGCCAGAAGGCCCTCGGCGCTGGATCTCAGTGTCCGGGCTGAACGATGGGGGTGGAGACGCTCCTTCAGGTATACTGGACCGAGGCTGTTTAAGGCTTTAAAGGTCAGCACCAACACTTTAAATTGTGCTCGGAAACATACTGGGAGCCAATGCAGATCTCTCAGGACTGGTGTTATGCGGCTACTCCCAGTCACCAGTCTAGCTGCCGCATTCTGGATTAATTGCAGTTTCCGGGTCATCTTCAAAGGTAGTGCCACATAGAGCGCATTGCAGTAGTCCAAGCAGGAGATAACGAGAGCATGCACCACTCTGGCAAGACAGTCCGCAGGCAGGTAGGGTCTCAGCCTGCGTACCAGGTGGAGCTGGTAGACAGCCGCCCTGGACACAGAATTAACCTGCGCCTCCATGGACAGCTGCGAGTCCAAAATGACTCCCAGGCTGTGCACCTGATCCTTCATATTAAGCCTGTATATTATCTGGCTTAAGATTTCTCTTCCACGGCTTCATCTTGTAAGGCTCAGATGACACATTGGTTAGGAAGGTTTGCTCTAACAAGAATGTAACAGATAACAGCAGCAGCAGCAACAACAACAAAAACCATCCTATTTCTGATTCTTCCCTAGAAGAATCCAGAGCCATCTAGTGACTAAAGTATCGAATGACAGCCAGCAGTGTCCGTCTGTGAAATGGACAATACAGCATTGGTAAGAATAGGCTTGCCATACGTCAGGAAAGTTCCTGACATGTCCTGGTTTTCCGGTTGTAAAAATGGCATCACGGAATTGGCAAAATGACAAGGAAAACCCGGATGTATGCGATGGGAAAAGCAGTGGAAAAAGCTGGGTTTGTTTGGTTTGTTCCCCCCAAAAAAGCTCAAACATTTTGGGGTCTTCCTAAAAAAAATTTAGGAAGGAAGTTGACTGGTTTTTGTTTTCGTATATATATTTTTATTATATTTTCTGTTTTACAATTTAAAATACTCATTTAAGCATCCTTAAAATATCAATGACTTCCCTTCCTCTCGTTCCATGGTTCATTTTGCATATCATAAATCCCTGCATATTTTACAAAAACTAAACTATTCAGTATTCCATTATTGCATCCATGAAAACATTGTTGAATTTATCTTAATGTTGCCAGCGTTTTCAAGTGTACGCAATTTCCCCCCATATATTCAATAAATGTTTTCCAATCTTCTCTAAATGTATGCTCTTCTCTCTTATTACTGTATATATGTTAAGTCTGCAAGCTGCACATATTCTGTCAGCTTAAGTTGCCATTTTTCTTTAGTTGGGACCTCACTTGTTTGCCAGGAATTTTACTGTTTGAAATATGGCAACTCTAGGTAACAACAACCTAGGGTAACAACAACAACAGTAGTAGTAGTAGTAATAATAATAATAATAATAATAATAATAATAATAATAATAATAATAAATGCTATTTTTGTAGAAAAAGTGGTGCCTCCCTCTTTCTCTTAGAATGGCAATGGCACACACCCGAGAGGTTCCAGAACCAAGTTCTGGCGAGTTCTCTCTGAAAAAACCCCATAAAATAATCATAATCATAATATCAGCAGTTGGGGAAAAGGAAGCCCTTGTTCTGAGACCTTGAATGGTCTCTGTCAATCAGAAGTCGACAATACTGCTGTTCTAGATGCACCTAACTTGGCGTACCTTCATATGACTTAGGTGTGCCAGAACTCTACACAGAGCAACAGTTGTTTTGCTTGTCAAGCTATGAATAAAACCAGAAAGTCCAGCGCTGCGTCCTACAGCTGGCCATAACTTTAGGAGCTCTTCATACAGGTACCATATTCATAGAGTTGCCAGGAAAGAGACCTTGGCGGTGGCATTTGGCTAACCCTGTATTTGAGCATACCCTGTCAAGGTCAATATTGAATCCATTTGGAGACTGGTGGCAATGCTGGACCCTGCTTTGGGAAGGTGGAAGCACCAGAAGACAGTCAGTCAGTCCCTTTCCTTCTATGGACACTTTGTCCGTGGGCAGTGAAGGAAACATAAATTCTGCAGAATTTGAATTATTTTTGATACAAAGCAGCCCAATGGCAGGAAGTGGAGCAAGGTGGGATTAAGCATCATGCTGAATTCTCTAGAGAGAATGAACTGGGATTTGTTTACTGAATATTGCAAAGAGACAAGTTATTCAAATGTTCAATGTTATTTTGTATTGCTTTGAACTGAAGAAATACATCAATATATAAAGCCTATTACAAAAACCAGGCTTTATATACTTTATATACAGTGGTACCTCGGGTTAAGCACTTAATTCGTTCTGGAGGTCCGTTCTTAACCTGAAACTGTTCTTAACCTGAAGCACCACTTTAGCTAATGGGGCCTCCTGCTGCCGCCGCGCCACCGGAGCACGATTTCTGTTCTCATCCTGAAGCAAAGTTCTTAACCTGAGGAACTATTTCTGGGTCAGCAGAGTCTGTAACCTGAAGCGTATGTAACCTGAAGCGTATGTAACCCGAGGTACCACTGTATAGCGAAAGAATGAACTGGAATTGGTTTACTGAATATTGCAAAGAGACAAGTTATTCAAATGTTCGATGTTATTTTGTATTGCTTTGAGCTTAAGAAATACATCAGTATATAAAGCCTGTTACAAAAACCAGGATATGAATCTAGATTCAGCGTTGGTCTGACGCAATCGAAATAAATAAATAAATAAATAAGTCCAGTAGCACCTTAGAGACCAAGTTTATTCTAGGTATAAGCTTTCGTGTGCATTAGTCGGTCTATAAGGTCAGACTTAGTCCGTCTCTAAGGTGCTACTGGACTATTTATTTTTTATTTCAACAGGATATGAATGTGTGTGTGTTTCAGAAGTGAATCATTTATATATTTATATATTTGAATGGTGAAAAAAATAAATGTAGAGTTACATGCAAAATAAAAAATAAAAATGGAAGTTGCAGAGACACATCAGCACTTGGCTCCAGACTCAAATCCCCTGTGAATCAGCAGGCAGGGAAAATAAACTTTTGGGTGGCCTATGTCATGATCACTGCAGAGAGTCCAAGGTACTCATCTTTTGAATATGGGATAAATAGTTCCCATTTTCTTTGAGAAAGAGTTGGAAGTAGTGGCAAGGAATCAATGGAATATTGTCTGCTCAGCTGAAGGTACACTTACAGAAGTTGCTTGTTCATGTGTGTGCAGAGATTAAAGATGCTAATGAATAGTTGCTTGGAAAGGGTTAGGTAAAGCCTTGCCCATGTCTAGGAAGAGAATGTTGGAGGGAGGAGAGAGTCAACATGACCTGAAAATCCCTAGCCCGTGGCATGCAGGAAAATATATTAAAAGTGCAAGAACAAAATAAATTCAGTGCCTCCTCTTCACACCCTGCAATATAGCTTCAAGCCTCCTTAAAGTCCTACTATTGCACTGTTCTGTAATAATGTTAATAGTCTACCTACCAAAGCTTTTCCCCACCTAAAATCGACTGGATTCTAGAAAAACTCTGTATTTATCTTAGATGACTTGCAGTCAGGGATGGCTGAATCTGACAATGTTGGTGTCTCTGTTTGTCAATTTTCCAATCCTAAATTAGACCTGCCCTATTTCTGCATAGGCTAATGAATTAATATATGCATTTTGGGGAAAACGTTAGTGAACAGATTTTTGCATGCAATTTTCACAAAATAGAATGCATTTATGTATGTTGTTTTCAGCAATATACACAATTGTGTGTGCACGTTTCACTAATATAAAGATTTTTGTAAGCATTCTTTAGCTGGAGAACAGCACCAGATGAAACTTCAGAGGCAGCTTCACATAAAATGTATTTTTAAAAGGGGAGAGCAAAGGAAAACGCAAGCTGGCAATTGAATAGGCTTTTGTTTTTTGGTCTCGTCGTTGCTCAGCCTTGTGTTTAAATGCAAGATGACACCCAGGGCCACCACTGGAAAGGCTTCCCTGAGACAAGTTCTTTGTTTCTGTTCTAAAATGTGTTGCAGTTGTTTGTGTCCTGGTTTCATCCTGCTGAATATTACCAGTGATATGGAGCAGGGGCAGGGAAACATCTTGCTGAATAAATTTAAGTCAGTTGTAATGCATGCTTGGGACGCGGGTGGCGCTGTGGGTTAAACCACAGAGCCTAGGACTTGCCGATCAGAAGGTTGGCGGTTTGAATCCCCGTGACGGGGTGAGCTGCCGTTGTTCGGTCCCTGCTTCTGCCAACCTAGCAGTTTGAAAGCACGTCAAAGTGCAAGTAGATAAATAGGTACCGCTCTGGCAGGAAGGTAAACAGCGTTTCTGTGCGCTGCTCTGGTTCGCCAGAAGCGGCTTAGTCATGCTGGCCACATGACCTAGAAGCTGTACGCCGGCTCCCTCGGCCAATAAAGCGAGATGAGCGCCGCAACCCCAGAGTCAGTCACGACTGGACCTAATGGTCAGGGGTCCCTTTACCTTTACCTAATGCATGTTACAGAGGAAGGGATGGGAAAGAATTTGGCCAGGGTCCATTTCTGATAACATGTAGATCCCCATAATAGACATAGGGCAGGGAAATGATGCAATGATGCAGTAGGCCAGACTTTGGATGATTTCAACAGCTGGGTTTATTTAAGAATAACACATTACAAAAAAAATACAGAATTTCAGATCACTTGGAGAAAAACATAGAAAAAGGGTCACCAAAGAGCCTGGTATAAAAAAAACACAGATAGAGGAAAAAAGGTACAAACTTGTCTAGGAAGAGCACGACTTAAGGAAGCGCAATGAAATTTGTACAAAACTATTGTTTACAGGTACAGAATATATAAAATGTTCCCTATCTGATGGCAAAAATACAAGAGGACATTACTTTCTTCTTTAGAATAAAAAAATGGTACATGAAGAGGTATGTGTGGCATGTGAACTTAGTAAGTAGTCCTACATAATTTGCGCCTGAATTCCAACTGCATCTCACCTTGGTTGGCCTCAGCAGGTACAGATACCAAGCACATCTGCTGATGTCCATTAATATAAGTCGGTGATGGCCAAACTTGGCCCACCAGCTGTTTTTGGACTACTATCATCCATAGCTAACAGGACCAGTGGTCAGAGATGATGGGAACTGTAGTCCCAAAACAGCTAGAGGGCCGAGTTTGGCCATCACAGAATAAGTGGAGCTTACAGCCGGCCTCCACTGAAACAAATGGCTGCAGAGTAGTTACACACAGTAGACTGTGATATTGGTCAGTGGCACTGGAGAAGATCTTTGAGTGAACCAGAGAGTTTAAGAGTCCCTCTCATACTGAACTAGAAGTTACATCAATCAGCGAGACTCAAAGTGCTTTGGGCTCTGTAAAAGATCTCTCTGCCTGCTGCTAAATCTCAAGCTGCAGCTGGCAGTGCCGCTTACATTTGTTTCAGAGAGGAACTAAACAGATTCTCTATATTATCCTGCATTAGAACATAAAAGCAGGATTTGAAGAGGAAGCATCTCAGTGGAAGAGGTCCTCCACTTGCCATCGTTAATGGCTATCTGGAACAGAAGCAGAAAGTGGAGGGCAGGAGAGGAAAAAAGGTCAGGATTTCAGTTCAGCTGTAGGAGTTTTAAATGAAAACATAAAGGAGCTTAAAACCCAGACACTTTTTTGTTCACGGCTGCACCATTGAGAAAGGTTTATAAATATATATATGGTATCAAAACAGCTTACCAATTATTATAAAAAAAGCTTTAAACGCCATATTGTACCTAAATTCTACAAAGGGTTTGACGATCACTAACTGTTCCATCCTCTTGTCAGATAAGCATTCCATTCAGCGTGTAGCTGCTTAGTTGACTTGCAAATCCTATTCTGTATAAAGAATGCAATGTAACAGTCCTTCCTAATGTCAGGATTTCCTTAGATTCTGGTAATAGCTCAATGGGGAGAGATGCTGGCTTTTAGAAGGTCTGACCCCAGGCGTTTGGGCACAGGGCCCCAGAAGTGCCTCACAACCCAAAGCTCTACCCTTTCTCTCTGCATCAGATTCCATCCCCACAGCCTGACTGTGTGAGGAGGTCATAGAGGAGGCACCTAAAATGAAGGCTCTCAGTGCAGGATGCCTCAGCCAACACATGACTCATCTTCCCAACAGGTGGGCAGCTGCCTCCGGATTTTGAGTTGGAAGAGAATCCACTAGAAGAAATAGATTTTAAATGCTAGGAAGATCCTCTGATCGGGCATCAAAGAAAAGGCATTGTTCATCTTTCTTTTACCATCTCATGCTACAGAACTGAAGAGAAGGTCACAGTCATGATGGGGAATGTTGTAGCAAGCGGCTTCTCATGTGCTGGTGTCTATCAAAGCTTCCATTCTCAGGCAATTTTATTTCCACCTAATAACCAAGGAACTAAGGGCAATGCAACACGTCATGACTGCTGTGGGGATAGAGCCATGTTCTCTTCTGCAACTTATAGAAACAAACACACACATATATATACAACCAGGTTTCCCCAGACACATATGTACATGCATGTTGTACTTCCACGTGAATTTATTTGCTGCAGAAGACCACCTGCAGCAATTGTAACCTATAGCACTGCCCTTACTGAATGCCATGAAAGCCATTTTTCTCCATGCCTTGGTAAATGCAATACAATAGTACAAATGCCCCACACAGCTGAAGCCTGGAAGGTTTCAAGGTGTTTGCAGAAGCTGGCCATTGCGAAAGGACTGAGAGTGTAAAAAGAGGAAAACTCACTCAAGGTGGAAGTCAGTACTCCTCAGCATCTCCAAATGTCACTTGTAAAAAAACAGGGTTCCAAGATAGAAAAAGGCAAGTGTGCTTCTGAAATAGTTCCATGGCACACTGCTCCACGAAATAGAATTCATTAAATTTTTTTTAATTATTTCTAAAAAAGAAAACCACACAAAATGTATTGTACACAGTCTTTAAGCTTCAGCAGGAAACCCATGCAGGCCAAGAAGGGCAATAGCCTGGTTTGCAGTCTCTGAAGGGTCCTGCATTTCGCATGAAATCACAGCAGCTTGCGATGGAGGATCTCCCAGACCATCCGTTTTCGGAAGTAAGGCATATGTTGCTTTAACAAAAGAAACACAACAGCATCAATACTTGCTTAAAATGACAACAAGGTAATCCTTTGATATGCACTGGCAAACGGCAAGCCTCATACTGAGACAGCTATATTCCAAGTGATCTGTTTTTAAACACAAAAACAGGGCTAGTACCACCAGATCTTGAAATCCATTAAAAAGTTACTTTTCAAGTTTGATCTGGTTATCCTAACCCCACATCCACAATTTTGCTTGTCCCTGAGCAGATATAGGTGACACTTCTTTCAACTGCTACAAGCACTAATTCTGCAACACAGACCTGGCCTGCTTTTGGTAGAATGAGAATTTTTGACCTCCAACACAGGTAATAGATGAAGATAATTCTAACACAGTGCCATCACGCAACAGGTTCTTGTGCCGTACTTTTTAAACATGCTGATGGTAAGGTAACAAAAAACTGAAAAGTCACCATAAAAGTAGCTGTGGACTTTTAATATAGGTTATAGTCCTGGAATTACCATAGGGCATAACTCGCTTATCCATATCATAAGGCTCTGAATCCAAATTTAAGGATCTTGCTACATGGAGCAAAACAGCTGCCCACATGCCCCTCTCTTGTGGCACAATTATTACAAGCTATACGTTCAGAATGTTATTGAAACCCACAATCTTACAATTTGACTTGCATGAGATAAGCAAATATATGGAAAATTATCTACTTGGATTTTCCTTCTTCTGGCCACGGAGCTTTGGTTTTCTTGGTTGAAAATTGGTTTGCTTTGGGCACAATTAAGACTAGAAGACAGCACTGTAATAATATAAGCTAGCATTCTACCAATGCAGTGCCCACTAGCCAGGAGAGCCAACTTACCTGAGTGAAATTGATTGGTTTGTCTTTGGTAATGCAGTCAGCATATTTACAGGCAAACATCCCGCAGTCACTTCCATTCATCTGTTGAGGGATCTCCTTTAAAAGACAAACAAACCCAGCCCTCTCTATTTAGAAGACAAAAACCTCATGTTAGCTTTACCAAATAATTATGATATAAACTGCACAAGGTAATGAAAGGTTCAAGAAACCCAAAGAACCCCACCATGCATGAGCGAGTCTTCAGAATTAATGGGAACAAATGAGTCAGTATTTCAGCCAAGATAGCAAGACTGGAATACTTCCATCCTGACAAACAAGGAAAAGGACAGGAACAGAAATATGTTACAGGCTCTGCGCATGTACAGAGATCTTTGGATGCTTGTAGTCACTCTTAGTTCCAACAGCTTATACAAGTATGTATGATCAGATGCACCTATTCCTGCTCCCTTCTCACCCCATGCTCAGGACAAAGAGAGAACTGCTGCAACTTGCTCCTCACTTTTTTCTGGCAAAGAAGTTACTCCATACTGTTTCCCTTCCCTGTTCTCCATCACTGGCTGATTTCCCCTGCTTTTTCAACTGAAGGCTAGAGCAGTGAGATCAGGAAGGGAAATATTCAGGAGACTTAGTCTTATCTGTCAGAAGTGAGGTGCTATTGAGAAGTGGGGGACGGGACGGGACAGGGGACTGATGGCCGCTTTTTGTCCCAAGTGCGGGGGAAAGAGAGTTGGACATGACCTCTCTTGTGGCTGGTGCCTGTAATAGTAGTTGGAAAAGCTGCTGGCACCAGAGACTCTGTACACATAGAACAGGGGTCAGCAAACGTTTTCAGCAGGGGGCCGGTCCACTGTCCCTCAGACCTTGTGGGGGGCCGGACTTTTTGGGGGGGGGGGGGAGAACGAATTCCTATGCTCCACAAATAACCCAGAGGTGCATTTTAAATAAAAGCACACATTCTACTGATGTAAAAACACCAGGCAGGCCCCACAAATAACCCAGAGGTGCATTTTAAATAAAAGGACACATTCTACTCATGTAAAAACACACTGATTCCCAGACCGTCCGCGGGCTGGATTTAGAAGGCGATTGGGCCAGATCCAGCCCCCGGGCCTTAGTTTGCCTACCATGACATAGAACCTCCGATCACAGACAATTGCGTGAGGCACATCACACCTTTCTATCTATGAAACAAATAACACTATCTCATTTTCTCACAGTACACATTATTTTCTTTGACACAGGCACGGCTAACCTTTTATGGCCCAAGGGCTAGAATTCAAGGTTGGCCAAGCCTGAGGTACACATGCCACTCACATGGACCCAACCACACTACATACAGCTAGCTAGCTAGCTTTCTCTCTCTCTCTCTCTCTCTCTCTCTCTCTCTCTCTCTCACTCACACACACACACACACACACACGCTCTACCCAAACTCATACACAGACCACACACTCTTATATCTCTCTGTGTGTATTATATACACTCACCGCTTAACTGCAGTGCTAGGATCAGGCAATTTCTTCATCCCAGCGCTGGGCTGAATAAAGAAGCATCTCAGCCCAGCACTGCAGTGGACAGAAAAGGGGCCCAATTTTGCCAACGGCTTGGCAAGCTGCATCACCAGGCCCACCCTGATCTAACAGTTGCACTCAAAAACCTTAAGAGCCAGGCACACCATTAGTTTAAAGGTAAAGGGACCCCTGACCATTAGGTCCAGTTGTGGCCGAGTCTGGGGTTGCGGCACTCATTTCGCTTTATTGGCCAAGGGAGCCAGCGTACAGCTTCCGGGTCATGTGGCCAGCATGACTAAGCCGCTTTTGGCGAACCAGAGCAGCACACGGAAACGCCGTTTACCTTCCCGCCGGATCGGTACCTATTTATCTACTTGCACTTTTGAACTGCTAGGTTGGCAGGAGCAGGGATCGAGCAACGGGAGCTCACCCTGTCATCGCGGGGATTCGAACCACTGACCTTCTGATCGGCAAGTCCTAGGCCCTGTGGTTTAACCCACAGTGCCACCCGTGTCCACCATTAGTTTAGGAAAGTGGAAATAGGATAAGAGCATTTCAGACACTCATGCGGTCGGCTATGTAGGATCCAAATACCTGGCTCCGTTTACTCTGCTGTACCCAGCCATTGGTATCAAATTCCTTCCGCTTTTTGTCCAAGCTTTCCTGCTTTAGGTACTGCCTGCAGAGGATTGAAAAGAAGGAACACTTTTAGCAAGTACACAACCAGCAAAAAAAAGATAAAAACCCAATTAAGTAATTAATTATTGGGGGGGATTACTTTTAATTTCAGAATTGCTTCTCCTAGCCCAATTCTGAACTTTAATTCACAGGACAGCACTACTTTTCTGGATAGAAAGTCCCCTGAAAAATGAACTCTGCAATGCACTTATCACTGTACCCAAGTATTTTATTTTATTTCTAATCTTAAGCAATATTTGCACTAACGGTCCGTATATGAGTGGATCACAAAACACAATGAAACTCTTTGCAAAAAAAATGTGGCAAGTTGACCCTGGACATGTATTCAGACATGAGAAGGGCTTGCAGACAACCAGTAACCTATGTTATGCAACCAGTCCACAGTATGTACACACATGTTAAGTATTTTATTACCTTGAGAAAAGGATGGACAACTTACTATCAGTTTCAGCTAAATTTATATGGTAGTTTACAACAGTCACAAGTCTGCTCACCTGGTTACATCTTATAGCTGCGCTAAGTAGTATCTACTTTCAAGCGCCTCTAGAGAGTTTCAAACCTTCCACTTTGAGATAAGAGAAGCTACCAGGGTCTAGCATTTAACATGAGGTCAAGCAGCCCCAGTAGGATAAATACCACAACAGAGCAGATCCACATTCCCCCAATGTTAAAAAGAATAAGCTTTCCAATAGTTTGCTATTGGCTATGGTAGTTTTCTGAAACCGTTTTCCTACCACTTCCCCTAAATCCCATAAAGATGATCATCCAATGAAATGACAATGTTCTGGTTATTGAGGTTAAGTCAGAAATGGCCTAATAATAGCATCAGTTCTATGTATCTGAGGCCCAAGGCAGTTGTTTTGAGATATTGATATGCAAGTTCACTGATATGCAAGTTTTAACGGCTGCTCATTCTTCCTGTTAATATATTGTACCTTGTTTCTAAAGCAAAGAGTTCCCAATTACTTTGGATGGGATTTTTCCCCTTATGCATTCCCCTGTTGGATGAAAGACCTGACTGCAGCCATAACCCCCTCCCCACTGCTTCTTATTCCAGATGTATGTAACTGTCACCCTGGTGTATAAAAACAAACTCAGCTGCTTACACACAATACACAATAATTTCCTCATGTCTTATTGGACCTTCCCTTCTACACAGCCTGATCTCTCACTCATAGTATCTTTTCAAGCTCTCATATTCTTATGGTTTTTTGCTCAAGAACCATGCAACTAGTCCTGGGTACCCAACAAGACTGGGGGCTTTTTCTTGAGCTGCAGCCCCCATGTTGTATGGCAAGCCACTTCTGAAACAGAGGAGAGTTTCAAAAGCAGTCTGTGATATGGCATAGGAGTCTGTGACCCAAAGGGGGAAAAATTCCACTGGATTCCCACAAATTGTATCGGTTGGCCTACGGTAATTTAGGGGATCCCTTTTTATATTTCTAAATAGGCATGAAAGAGACAGCTCTTTAGGTATAGCAGGGGTATAAGCAATAACATTATTTGGAAATAAAACTGAATACACTTAAATTAAGACTTTGTATTGCTTGGTATTAAGACTTGATATTCTGAAAAATGTCAACTTCCCTGTAAGAAATTTCTCAAGATAGAAAAGCACATAAATATATCATACGGGGGGGGGGGGGCGTGCTTTGGGAACCTAGCCAAAGGATTGTAGAGTTTTATAAATAATAATTATATAATTTTATAAACTATACAGTGGTACCTCGGGTTAAGTACTTAATTCGTTCGGAAGGTCAGTTCTTAACCTGAAACTGTTCTTAACCTGAAGCACCACTTTAGCTAATGGGGCCTCGTGCTGCCGTCGTGCGATTTCTGTTCTCATCCTGAAGCAAAGTTCTGAACCCGAGGTACTATTTCTGGGTTAGCGGAGTCTGTAACCTGAAGCGTCTGTAACCCGAGGTACCACTGTATAGGATTATATAGTTTCAACAACCTCTTAACTTTGAAGTTGGGATTCCCTCAAGGGATATTTTCTGCTGGACAGCATACAAATATTTTGAAGATGACAAGGACACCAGCCATATGCCAAAGCACTACAGATGGTCTCTGCAAGAGGTGTACCTATATCTTGTATACACACCCCTCTGCATCTTCCTTTGTATCTTAGGAGAGAAACTTAAACAGCACTCACACACCTGCTTCATATTTCACTTCTTGTGCATGTCTGATCTCATTCTGAGCAAACATGGGCTAATCATTTCTGCTTCGCTTTTACATAACGAAGCATACCTCATCTCGATTCTCTACATCGGTAAAAGGCACAGGTGGCGTAACTAATTAAGGGCAGAAATTGTATTTACATATGAAGCGGCATGATATCAAATCACAACATTAGTCCGTCTATCCTCATATTGTCCACTTTGATCGGTAGTAGTTCTCCGGGGGGTGGGGGGGTGGGTCTTAGGCAGAAAAACATCTTTCCTAGCCTGGCTACCTTAAATAATTGAGACTCCTTCAATAATTAGGATTAATTCTGTTCCGATTCTCCTGCTGACTAGGATCAGTCCCCCTCTGTATAAATCTGGATCATTTTCTCAGTATAACCAGATTTTGAAAAATGGGATATATATATATATATTTTTTAAGCCACAGGAGATTTATGGCATCCCATAAATCTCTCCCTTTTCTAAAAAGGGGCAAGCAAATCATTCAAAACTCACCAAAAATCAGGAAGCTCTAAAGATTGAAAGCATGAAAGGGTCACTAACCATGAATAGGACCTCGGTCCCCTCTTCCCGGTGTGATCCTCCCACTGCATTCAACCAATTAAAGCCTCCTGAAAGGAAATAGAAAGGGAAAAGCAATTACAGGAAGGGCGACAATCAGCTGGAAGCCGAGTCCCTGTCCCATTGCCCTACCTGTGCCGCTAGCCATCATCTGGTCAAATTTGCAGGGCTCCTGCTCTAACCAAGCTACCGTGTCACCAAATCCGGGATCTAATTTGGCTTTCCCATATAATCAAGGGAAACCTCTGGGCTTTTATATCACTCTTCACCGTTAGCAGATTTCCTTTGGAGAAGGTCTGCCAACATGAATGGCAGAAGAGCCACTTATAGACAATGTCTGCCTCTTTAAAATCTTATCCATTGTGGGGGGCGGAGGACAGGTTGAGGAATAGGGTTTTCTCAGCAGCTGCTCGGGAGCTCTTGGATGAGCACCCAGTGTGGGTTTTACAGTCAAAATCACAAATACACGATTGCCAGACAGGCACCTGAGGGGCTGGACTGTATGGGGTCACAGATTTAATCCTCAATTCATCTACATTACCCATAATGCCAACCTAAAGAACCTGCTTACTATTTGAAGAACAGCTGTTTACTTGATAAGCTTTTGGAATTTAAATCATGGTTTTAACTTATTTTTTAATCTGGTTTTTTTCCCTTTTTGTCTAAATGTTGTGCAACAATGCAGACGAATCCAATGAGCTTCAAATGACTCCATTTGTATTAGCTACTGTAGTCAAATACGGTATTTTCAAGGGTGGCTCCTCCACTTTTGGAATGCTCTCCCCAGGGAGACTCCATCAGGACTTTGGCTTTTAATTTATCTATGGCCTTTTTGGATGGATGGCATGCTTTAAAAAAAAAATTTAGATTTGTTTTCTTTTATGCTGGTTTTAATGTATGTGTTTGCTTGCTTTTTTGCTTAAAATATTTTAAGTTGCTTTGAGTTGCTGTGGCCAAAAAGCAACTAATAAATAAATGAATAAATAAAATGCTGCTCAGGGAACCAATCTTAACATCATCCCCCAATTTCATTATTTTTATTTACGTCACCTGAAAGAGGACATGAATGGCTAAAACTTACCTTTATGTCATTTTCTAAGTTTCCTACTACTTCGACTGGCATTCTATATGAAGCTTCTTATTGGTCTATTTATGAACCTGGTTAGATTGTTTTTATTATAAATTTGAACCATTTTAGCACACTTTATATGTTGCGAGTGTTAAGATGCATTTTGCTGTGTATATATTTCTTTTCCCTTTCATTGTGATGAGTGCTGCTAACAAAACTTAACTAACAAAACTATCCCAATGCTCCTAAGCCTGGTGCCAGTGTGTCATATGCCGGTTCCATGTTAAAGGCAGGAACTCTGTTCATAAATGGTAGGGTATCTGAGATAGAGGTTAATTTTACCAGGGATACTGAAAAGTGTACAAGTTTGCACTGGTATCTAAAAATTCACAAAGCAAATTTTAAATATTTTCAAAGTTTTATCATTCTGAATTGCCTGCTTCATATTCCTGAATCAGCAGTAAAATATCTGATCAACAATTAAGATCGAAATTGTTCTCCAGGCCATTGCCAAGCTACAAAACAATGCATTCTTAGACTTAATTAATCCCACCCCCCGATTTGTTTTAGGGAAAACTTCATACTCTTGCAACTGTTGAAAATATTGCAGTCTCTGATGCATATGTCCTTTTATTCTATATTCCCATAGTCTTCCTGGCATCTTTTTCCAGATATAAAGGGCCATCAAATACTTTAAGAACATTACACTCAGAGAACCAATTTCCAAGGCCTCTCTTTCTATTATTATTATTTCTATTACTATAGTCTGTTGTTATAGCTGGCATTTTACTTCAGACTTGTAAGTTGCCTAGAGAACTTTTTAGTGAAAGGCTAGGGTAGAAATTCCTGCCAACCTAGCAGTTCGAAAGCATGTCAAAGTGCAAGTAGATAAATAGGTACCACTCCAGCAGGAAGTTTCCGTGTGCTGCTCTGGTTCACCAGAAGCGGCTTAGTCATGCTGGCCACATGAATCGGAAGAGGTACGCCGGCTCCCTCGGCCAATAAAGCGAGATGAGCGCCGCAACCCCAGAGTCGGCCACAACTGGACCTAATGGTCAGGGGTCCCTTTACCTTTACCTGGAGGTTGTAGTCAACTCACTCTTATTCACAGTAGACCCATTAAAATCAATGGACTTGTTAGTCCTGGCCATTAATGTCAGTGAGTCTGCTCCAAGTCAAAGTTAAGTATACAACTCGGAGCCTCTTTTTGAAATCTTACCTATATTCTCTCCAGACTTTGAAGCCACCAAAAGCCCTCAACACAGTAGTTGGTACCTGCAGCCTGACATTTCCGCTGTCCATTGGTACTCGTGACAGCTGGCCATGTGCCCTTTAGGATTAGGTGTGGCTGACGCTGCATTGGAGATCATTTACAGGCTGACATTTCCACTTGTCATTTATTGGAGAGTGGGCGGGGTGTCAACTTTGAAAGGCAACGGCAGAGGGCTACAAGGGGCACTCCGGACCCGGCTGTGGCCCCTGTGGCAGGACAAGGAGGCACCCTTTACCTTTACCTTAGGGTAGAAATATTTTAAATAAATGAATTTCTTATAAGAAATAAGCAAGTCTGTGAATGTTTAGTTGAAGAAAACGTTTATGTTACTGCTATCTAAGAAAGTTGGAAGCTAAACCTCAAAGAAATGAATGTCACATCTGCGCCATGGGTTACCAGGGCATGCTTGCTGTTAGCTATCCCTTTGGATTTAGTCATTTCGTTATGTAATCGCAGCAATAAGGATTTATTTTTATCCACCCGAAGGTCTTGCATGCTCTCTTCACCTTTGACTGGGAAAAACCTGAATATATTTAAATGTATTGGGACACTCACAACAATATCTTGCAAGCTTCAGTGTTGGTTCCTCCCATTGAATCGAAGTAGGTGATGCTTTTTTTCCTGAAGTCAATAACCTAAGTAAGACAGAACATCTCATTAAATCACTGACACACTCACAACTCAAAACTTTCTAGAAAGCATTCAGAAAACATCCAGCTTTGCTGTCTATAGAAAACAAGAATTTGAGAAGATGAAGCCCTTCACCAAAGTAACTTCACCAAAGATATATAGACTTCTCTTTAGTTCAGGAGTAGGGTTGAGCGATAACTGGGTTTCTATATATCACCAGCGAAACATCACGATATATCAATCTATCACGATATCTGAAATAAGGAAGGAATTACGCAGAAGCGAACAGGACACTGTCCTGGCAACTGCTACTGCTTAAGGGTCTAAAACTGATAAATGATGATATTATCAATCACCTCATGGTCACCTTCAGCAGCAGGCAAGCCAAAATGCATCCCAACAGGACTTTGGGATTTGGGCTAGGCTACCAAATGGCAGTGTTCAGGTCAATCCAGTGATGAGACATGGTGATTACAAATAATCTGGGACTGCCGGCAGGACTGCTAGGAGACAGAAACAGAAGGGGCAGAAACAGCCTGCCATGACTGTGGTACATGTCGGCAGTAGCGGCCACAATCCGCAAGGCCTGGCGATGGTGGCACAATCAGTGGCGGTCTGCGAGTCCTCGTGGCGGCAATAGGAGGGGGCAGCAGTAGCAGCAAGGCCTGGCAGCAGCGGAACAAACAGTGGCAGCCTGAGAGGCCTCATGGCTCTTTTCTCCATTTTCTCAGTGGAATTTGCCAACTGCCCATTGGCACCTCGGTTGTCAAATGTTTCAGAAGTCAAACTGTCTTCTGGAACAGATTATGTTTGACAACTGAGGTACCACTGTATTGCCAGCTCAAATATTACAAAACAGTTATCACAATGTGAACTTCAAACTGGTTTTGGACGATATTACAGAGGTACCTCAGGTTACATACGCTTCAGGTTACAGACTCCACTAACCCAGAAATATTGATTCAGGTTAAGAACTTTGCTTCAGGATGAGAACAGAAATCGTGCTCCGGCGGCATGGCAGCAGCGGGAGGCCCCATTAGCTAAAGTGGTGCTTCAGGTTAAGAACAGTTTCAGGTTAAGAACGGACCTCCAGAACGAATTAAGTACTTAACTCGAGGTACCACTGTATCTCCCTTCCCTATTTAGGAGTTAATATCTTGCTCAGCCACACAAAGATATGACTACATTTGCGTAGCCGAGCAAAACTGATGATATCTGCACCAACATGATAGTCCTGTGGCAGTTTTCAATGTATCCATAAGCCTGTAGATCTTTATAGCCACTGAGCTTACCTATGAAAATGTTAGCTCACAAGTACGTTACAAAAGAGGAGCCGTTGTGAAGCTGTTCGGAGCACATTCCAGAGAAGCAGAAGCGAGAACGAGAGCTTGGAACAAATAAACAAAACACCCCTCAAATATACTCACTGCTAGGCACCAGTGGACACCAAGATGAATAGGCACCAGCAGGATGTCAACAGAAAATACATCCACTTTTTTAGTCCAGCGCTTCACAGCTTGGTACCCAGCAGTTTTTAACTTGGTGAAGAAAAATGTGTTGAATGCATGAACCGTTGGAAAGCCCCTCTGTTTACTTCTTTCCATTAGCATATTCATGTAGAAGTTAATTATCTGAGAGGGAGAGGAATACAGGTTAGGAAACGACAGAAATTTTCAAAATAGCGTTTTTGCATTCAAGAGGGGGAAAAATATTCATTTAGCAAATGATGAAAGATGGCAAGCTATGAACCCTGCAGATATCTGCATTTATTTATTTTTTTGAGGGGGGATTCTTCATTAGGTTAAGGATGGCAGGTACTTCAAAAGCCTTTCAATCCTCTAAAATATGATGCCTACATAGTAGCCTGCACAGTGTATTTGATTTTGCAAGGTAAGTTACACAGGATTTCTAAACCTATTATTTGCTGCTGAAGGTGCAAAATGGAGGAGGTGGGAGGGATTTGCAAGTGGGGGGGGGAATGATGAGCAGGAGTCCTTCCCCTGCACCCCTTTCTTCCTTTGTGCCCTCCTTTCCCATCTGCCCAGGTTCTCAGAGGAAAGAGATCATGGGAGATGACAGCAACTGGGTGTCTAGTAAAGGACAAAAATGTAATCCATGCACACGAGGCTATGCCAGGCAGTACCCTGTGAGGCTGCTGACCTCAAACTGCTGCAAGGCTGATTGATTTGTCTTTTTCAAAAAAAATATAATGAATGCAGATTGTGGCCTTCTACACCATGGTCTAACTCACGTTTCAAGACCAGGATTTTATGGGCCATGATCTTGATGTGCGTTGGAGCTGTCATTCCAAGACCAGCTGATCTGCCAAAAATGGATCATTATGAGGACTGATAATTATACTGTCTTCAAGTTCCAAGGCAGTTTGCCTGTGAATTACCAAATGCGGGGAAGGAAAGTAGGAGGCGGCTATTTTGCCCTCATGTCCTCTTTGCTGGCTGCGTGCAGGCTTCCGGTGGCTACTTTATGAAACATGATGCTGAACTAGACAGCGATTTGGTCTGATCTAGAAAGGCTCTTCTTGGTTTATTTGGAGATTTTAAACTAGTACCAAACAACTGCAGCATACAAAAAGCGAAGATCAGGTTACCTCATCATTGAGCCAATTGAGGTGGTTAAGAGTCTGAATATCTTTCCTAGTTATTGTCAACCGGAAGGCTTCGCTCAGCACCTCATCCTGGTTCCCACTTCGTAGTACACTCTTTATTTCCCTCTCCATTTCCTAGAGAAAACAAAGAGAGATGCATACAGCAAGTAGTTTTGGCTTTTCCAGCTGAAAAACTTTGCCTGAGATAACTAGTTAAATTTTTCTCATTGCATAGAAAGGGCTCTAATAATAATAAATTTTATTTATACCCTGCCCTCCCTAGCCAGAGCTGGGCTCAGGGCGGCTAACACCAGTAAAATTACAATAAAAACATAAGGGGGGGGGACAATTTAAAATACAGCTTAAAATGCAATTTAAAATGCAGCCTCATTTTAAAAGTAGCCTATGGATCAAAACCGTAAGGAGAGGGAAAACATAAGGGTCAGACTGAGTCCAGACCAAAGGCCAGGCGGAACAGCTCTGTCTTGCAGGCCCTGCGGAAAGATGTCAAGTCCCGCAGGGCCCTAGTCTCTTGTAACAGAGCGTTCCACCAGATCAGGGCCATGGCCAAAAAAGCCCTGGCTCTGTTGAGGCCAGCCTAACCTCCCTGTGGCCTGGGATCTCCAGGATGTTTTTATTTGAAGACCGTAAGGTCCTCCGTGGGACATACCAGGAGAGGCGGTCCCGTAGGTACATGGGTCCTAGGCCGCGTAGGGCTTTAAAGGTCAAAACCAGCACCATAAACCTGACCCTGTACTCCACCAGGAGCCAGTGCAGTTGGTAAAGCACTGGATGAATGTGATCCCATGGCAAGGACCCTGTAAGAGCCTGGAATCATGGTCTTAATAGCTGAACAGTGCTGGGTTTGTGGATGGCCCCGCTAGGAGGAGGAGCCTACACAAACAATTCTCCAAAAACCACTGTACATAAAGCAGCATGTATGTGGACAGGCTAGGCTAGAACACTTCTCCCCATGGTTGGTTTTCTATGTGCACAGATGTTCTGTTCTGTTTTTTAATTAGAGCACAGCATTCATGCAATCTCCACAATCTAGAATCTCAAATAGTACAACTGAGGAGCAGCTTTATCATATAATCACAGCTGTTTCTGTAGATTATCTCCAAAGCCGGTCAAGCTTTTTAACATTTGACATTAAAAAGTTTACCTCTGTAATTTCAGGGAACTCTTCCTCCCCATCAGCGG